>NC_141023.1:56177500-56347500 GCF_052040795.2 Danio rerio
GGGCATGGTTCGGATAGCATAGTGTGAGGCCCTAAGTGTCCTAGAAGTTGGACTCTACAACATATTCCACCATTACTCGAGTTTGAAAGGAGTCTGTTTCATATAAATGGCATTTTAGTGAGTGATATGTAAGTTTATGTTGTATTTATTTGTGGAGATATATTAGGTTGCACTTTACACTTCTCTATTAAGATGCTATTGCAGCTAATGCCATTGTGTAAAATCATACATGAATGGTCTGAATTAAATAATTTTATCTAATGTATTATTTGTTGCTGTTAATTTCTTTTTATTTTTCAAATGTTGTATAATTATAGAAAAGTAACCACAGAACACAGTTCACGAATGGAGCGCTTTTAACATGCTGGTTATCTAAATCAGCTGTATTAAATAGGGCAGTGGTTCTCAATTCCGGTCCTCAGGGCCCCTGCCCTGCACCTTTTGTATGGCTGTTTCTCAATTTCAAGAACGCAGAGAACAGACTCGTGTTCTTGTGGAGACCGGTCTTGCCAGGTCACCTGGAAAGAACAAACTCAGGAGGCCGTGAGAACAGAGAACCCGTCATGTGAGAAATGAGATGCTGAGTTCTTTCTGATGGTCACATAAATTTTGCTCGTTTTTAACAGAACATTATTTAAACATTACAGCATTAGTACAACGATTTATAGTTTTTTTCCCTTTTCAGTATATATAACATGAACAAAAACCTTACAAATATACTTTGCACAACACAAATAAAACAGATTTTAATTTAAATTTCAACAAATAAACAAGTCTTGATGTGCTTATGCCTTTATTAAGATTTTCATGATAATTTGCTTTAACCGTCTCATTTAGAGAAACTACTGAAATAAATCAGTTAAATCTCTGAACTTTAAAAATATAAATATATATATATATATATATATATATATATATATATATATATATATATATATATATATATATAAAATGCTGTGCTTTCCAACTCCTTTAACCCATAGCAATGACTTCTGAGACATCTAGAGTGAATTCAGTACTGAAGGTTTTGAAACTGAACTTGGGCGGTTGATTACGTTGCACAAGAACACAAGGACGCAAGATCTCTAAAGAATGCATAATGATAACAGCCAATGGCTGCGTCCGAAACTGCATACTTCCATACTATATAGTTCGCTAAAATCAGTATGCCAGCCGAGTAGTATGTTTGAATTCATAGAATTCGAAAATCAGTAGGCGAGAAGTACCCGGATGACTTACTACTTCCGGCGAGATACTGAAGTGCGCATCCCATATACGCTGCGCTATCCCATAATGCCCCATGAGAGAATTCATGAATGGAAGTGAGGCGACACAACTGATGCAGGTAGGTCACGTGACCATGACAAAATGGCGGATGTAGTACGTCCGAATTCCATTCATATTTTTCACATTCAATCTGTATAGAGCGTACTTTTTTTTAACGGCCGAGTAGTACATTTAAATTCAAATGCAGTACCTACTGAGTAGTAGGCGGTTTCGAACGCAGCCTATGTCTTCCTTACTTAACACACCTGATTCAGATCATTGACTGATTAACTGAGATATCCATGAACTGATCCTTGTGTGTCAAATAAGAGAGACACAAAAAAACCAGGGTGGGGGGAGGCACGAGGACCGGAATTGAGAACCACTGACATGGGATGTCTCAATTAGCACCCTTGTTCAGCTGTCTGTATGCTGATCAGGTCAACAGCCATTTTAAGTCTCAACCACAACTGAAATATTTGCACCCTAAATGTCCCACAATGCACTGTGAACTGAACTCAACTTAACTCAGTGTGTTTATAAAAGAAACAGAGACAAAATTTTAAAAAGGCTGAATTTACAAGATTTTTTTTTATTAAGAGCAACAAAAAACAAGTATATTTTTAATGCACTCTGCAATAAAGCTAGTATTGAAGAAGTGTAAAAATCAGGCACAATGATTACTCACAATACGCTTTTAATGGAAGTTTGGAAATGCAAAATATGAACCACGTGACCCAAATCATCAAACGTAATGACAAATAATAGATTAACTATAGCATTTAGCCTAACATTTATAATTGTTTAATGGCTAAAATGTTGCTGGTATATGAAAATTTCTAATCATTTAGCTATAATGTACTCTTAAAACATGGTTAAATTAATATAAAGACGTTATTAGATTTGCTGTTGTATCTAAATTCCAGTTTTGATGATGTATAATAAGGAAGTGCCCACAACCTACAGGTGAACTACCTAGGGAGCTAGGGTGTTGATTGAGATGTGCTTACTATCTATATTTAGTCTCTTAAATCCCTCTTTCTTTCTCTGTGTCTTCCAGGGACAAAGGATCCAAGCAGAAACAAGTATAAGCTGTTTCTGGAGTGCACGCTGATCCTGACGTCAGTGGTTCCTCCTGAATTACCCATAGAACTTTCGCTGGCTGTTAACACATCTCTCATAGCCCTGGCCAAACTCTGTGGGTTGGATTCAGCATTATTATCTGTTTATCACAGGCTTCCTCCTTGCCTTCTCACACTTGCCTCTTATGTGTTTTTCTCACAGATGTGTTTTGCACAGAACCTTTCAGGATCCCCTTTGCTGGGAAAGTGGAGATCTGCTGCTTCGACAAGACCGGCACTCTGACCAGCGACAGCTTGGTGGTCCGTGGAGTCGCAGGGCTCAGGTGATTGAATAGTCTGCTTTTCGCAGACTATTTGAAGGTTAATGTGTACAACTTAAATGAATGCTCATTTCTGGATTTCGAAAACATGTTGATTCAGATGAACATCTACGGGGAGAATAAGATAAATTTAATATATCTTCATTTGTGAGCACACAAACTCTTTGGCATATAATAAAACAAGAGTCTCTGTATAAATATTATTATGAAAGTATCATGTCTAAAATTGATTTCTCTTCTGTAATTTAGCTTCATATCTGAAGTGAATATTGCGCTTTATTCATCATTTTTTTCCAAATATCTTGGTTGGAATCTGTAATTCGTATTTGTCTTTCTTTAGAAAACTATTCACATGTTTTCACTTTACTAAAGTGAGGGGAATTTGATTGGAGATGATTTTTGTCAATATGGATTTAATATTTTGTTATTGGGTAAAATAGGAGTGTGCACTATTGGCAAAGGGGCGGACAATTTCTGATTAATTTCTGGAGCATTTCCATAGGAACTTCATCTTGTGAATTTTGGAAATATTTCATTTGAAGCTTTACAGGAATTTATTTAAATTACTTTGAAATATAGAGGACTTCATATAATCTTTATATGCAAACTTAACTATAAACATTTGGTTGATAAATGTTGTTCAAAATTATGCAGTAAGTGTTTTTTTCAATTATAATTAAGTATCCTGACATAGGCCAAACTTCAATTTATCAAATTCACAGTTTATTCTCATTAGTTCCTATATATTCCTGTTAACTAGGTGTCTGCTGGGTCTTAAAATATCTTAAATTTTGGGCCTTAAAAAGTCCTAAACTTGCAGAAATATTGCGTTGAAGGTCTTAAATAATTTTAAACGGGTCTTAATTTTAAAAGTTGTCAAAGTAAAGTTACCCAAGCGGTCCAACACCCATTCAACCACCAATAATTCATCTAAATAATTATCTTTTTTTTTTTTTTTTTTTTTTTGCTAAGAGATGTTTATTTCACCACAGCTGTTAGACATTAAACAGCAAATTATCTTAATTAAATTCCCTAATTAGGAAAAGAAAACTAAAACCAGTTACACCATTCCTCATGATAATAGCAAAAACTCATCCCTTTACATAAACGTAAAATGGTGTTTAAAAAACTTCAAACTGCTTTTATTCTAGTCGAAATAAAACAAAATAAGACTTTCTCCAGAAGAAAAAATATTATCAGACATACTGTGAAAATTTACTTGCTCTTTTAAACATCATTTGGAAAATATTTAAAAAAGAAAAAAAAGGCAAAGGGTGGCAAATAATTCTGACTTTAACTGTACACAGAGACATTGTTTTTAATAGATAGCATGATTTACTTTGTTTTATTTATTTATTTGTTTATTTTAAGTTTTATTAAAGTAAAATAACAGAGGGTTTATCTTGGTCATGCCAAATGTACCCACATATCAAATAATATGTTTTTAAAAAATGTACATTTCTAATAGGGGTCTAATGTCACAAACCCCGAATGGGAAAGCGAATATTACATTTACTATAGTTTGGTTTTACAAGTGTATAAGTTTACCCAAATATGACAGCTTCTGCATCTGTGAAGGCCAAAAATGTGAAATGTGTGTAATCGTGTTCCTCTTTTCCTCAGAGAGGGGAAACAAGTGATGCCAGTATCAGAGATTCCAGTGGACACTCATCGGGTGGTGGCCACATGTCATTCGCTGGTCACTCTAGATGATGGTCAGCTGGTGGGGGATCCCCTGGAGAAGGCTATGCTGACCGCAGCAGACTGGACGCTCACTAAAGGTCTGATTAATACACTGCACAAGACAAAGGCTGAGCCACACACCATCATCTTTTAGGCTTTATGATTTCCACATTGCTGGACATTTGGATTTTATTGAGGAGATTTATTACTGTGCACTTGCAGTGGCAGGCCTTAGGCTTTAAAACACTCTGCCTTTACATTAGATATGCACAATGTTTTGGTGGTCATATCGATATGGGCTGAAAAATTCTATTTTTAATGTTATCGTTATTGGTCCGATATTAAAATTAGGCCGATATCTTCAAGCCAATAAATTACTTAATTGTACAGAACTGCCTGCCTTGTAAGCAGGATAGAATCTTGTGAGAGTGCGGTTATGAAAACGTCAAATGACTAACAATTGTACATTACTGTAACACAGGGGTGGCCAACCCTGTTCCTGCTTTCAGTTCTTAGTTCTTTCATTTTATTTAAAAATATGTTTAAATTAATTGAATCCAGTTTTGTCATTTAACCTATTATTTTTACACAACAGTTAATTTGCATGTTAATTTGCTATGTGAAGACAAAGAAATTATTTTATTTTTTGCATGCTGATTTATGTGAAATTGTGAAAAGGGCCATATAATCACCTTGTAGTTTTGAAATCATTCCTTTTTTAGGCTACTCTAAGCTCAGGTCACATTTTATGAAGTTTTTAAAATAAAATCAGTTGTATAAAAATATAACATTTTGAAATATTTATGTTTATCGGCTATGGTATATCGGTTATCGGCCTCCATATCTAAAGAGTTATCGGCATCAGCCCAAAAATCCATAGGTCTGATACCAATCAAACAAAGTGGACCAAACAGCTTAAAAAAAACTGTCTTTATAGTCTGGCGTTTAACACTGTGTGTGAGCTGTTATTTTAACTTATTTTATTCATGAATTATATTCCATTTTATTATTGTTTGTTTCTTATTATTTTGATTTTATTGAGCACCAAGGCTTCTAGGCATGGAATGAACAAGTTGGCTTCACTTTGCAACATCTATCTTTTCTGTTTTTCAAAAATGACCCTCTTTTAGAGTTGCTCAAAGAGATGCTTAACTAAATAATTCCCCATATGTGTTTGATTGGATGGAGATCAGGAGACATATTTATAATAATAATATTAACATTTTACATAAAAGCTTTATTTCTTCATGTCTTTCTTTAACAGATAACACTGGAAAAATACTATTATAACATATAATACTGCAACAAAAAGTGTACTGTCCGTCTGTTATCAACACCCCTTTTTGAAAGTCATGTTCATTTAATTTACCATGTTAGTATTAGTTTGAATTATGCTAGTGCACGGGTGGCCAACCCTGTTCCTGAAGAGCCACCTTCCTGCAGATTTCAGTTGCTACCGTATCAAAACACACCTGCCTGTAATTATCACGTGGTGTTCAGGTCCAAATTAATTGGTTTAGGTGTGTTTGATATGGGTTGCAACTGAAATCTGCAAGAAGGAGAGTCTCCAGGAACAGGGTTGGCCACCCCTGTGCTAGTGCGTAAACTATTAAATTAAAGTGATTTCACCTAAAGGTGATAGTTTCAAGGAAATATAATATATTAAACATTTAGTCTGTGAAATAAACCATTAAAAGTGCTAACGATCACCAGTCTTGTGATTGTAAGTGTTGTATTGTCATCTTTCAGGTTGTATTTCAGTTTTAATGCGCTTTTCAAATAAATAAATAAATAGAAAACAAAACAAAGTAGCTTCTTGCCATCGTGACAGATCCAATAGACTGGTTGATCGCTTTCACTCCAAAATGCTGGGTACAGCTGTTGCAATGAAACCTGAACTCTGTTGAGTGTCGCCTCTTGCTGATTCTTAGCTCTTTGTTATTATTAAGATAATCTAAAATCAGTGATCACTTATTTAAAAAAAACAAGTCATAGAAAAGATCGATACTTCAATTTAAGGATCGATGCATTACATAATATCAATACTTTAGGATTATCCGCGAGTAATAGTGATTTATGACATGTTTTCTTTTGGTCTGTTTAGATGAGAAGGTGTTTGCTCGCAGCATAAAGACTCCAGGGCTGAAGATCCATCAGAGGTTTCACTTCACCAGCGCTCTGAAGAGGATGTCTGTGCTGGCGTCATATGAGCGCATGGGCTCCACCGAGCTCTGCTACATCTCTACTGTGAAAGGAGCCCCGGAGACCCTCAGAAACATGGTGAGCAGATCTGTTGCTCTTTAGCTGGATTATGTCCAACACACGCCACACACATCTGCTCTGCTTTTGACAAAAACTGAAAGAAAACCCTGACGTGCACATTCTTTAGCTAGCAAGAGACGCTCCTCCCTGATTTAACTAGCTGTTAAACTTTACCCTGAGTATACAGTGTTGGGTAAGTTACTTCAAAAAATAAAGTATTTAAAGTGATAGCTCACTCAAAAATAAACTTACTTATTTACTCTCTCAAAACGTATATAAGCTTCTGTCTTCTGTTGAACACTGAAGATATTTTGAAGAATGTTGGAAACCTTGTTACTTTTGACTTCATAGTATTTGTTTTCCTACTATGGATGTTGATGGTTACAGTTTTCAGCTTTATTTATTAGATCTTGTTATGTGTTCAGCAGAGTAAAGAAACATATAAAGGTTTTGAACCACCTGAGGGAGAGTAAATAGGTGATACACTGCACATTTTTGGTGAATGAATCTATTCATTTACTTGTGTAAATGTATGTTTATTCAGGTTTTTTTATTAATTTCACTAATATTAATGACAAATATTAAAACGTTCATATCATTTATTTACAATACAGTTTGTAAAGTAATATTTTCTGTCTTTTAGTAGATAATATATGAGAGACTTGCTTTGCTTATCAAATAAGTGGGTCTACTTGGGTTTGCAATGTAAACATTAAATAAAAAGCAATTATTTTTATTTCATATATAAAGTTTTTAGTTATGATACTATCAAAATCATTCAGATTTATTACAATATTCCCCACAGAAATAACACAAAATGTCTGCTGATTCTGTCTGGCTCTACTGATTACTAATTCTATCAGTTAAATTATACCTAAATATTCTAATTGCTTTGTATGAAAAGTAATTGAATTGCTTCTCTACATAAAATACTACATAAAGTCCCTATAAATCGAAAAACAATAGAAATGGCATTTTTAAAATTTCTTTAAATGTGATTCAAACATGGCCTGTAGCATGGCAGTAGCTACAAATACCGTAAAATGTAACCATCCAGTATATCAAAACAAATTAGTGACATTCTTTTTTTATGAATACTATATATACTATATACTGTCAATAATTTCTTATTATATTCTACAAGACTATTAGTGTTTTTTTTTTTTATAAATATGAGAAGATTTCTGTACTGAGAGCACTTTGATTGATGTTTTTAATGCCGAGTTCAGACTGCTTGATTTTCAAAGTAGTCGTGTCACATGTTTTCACACTGTGTGACTATCTGGGCTAGCGTTTTGTCGCTACTTTCTTTACATTGCATGATGGATTGGCGACAGGGACTTTCACATTGCATGACTTTACAATAGGAAGAATCGTCGACAACTTAATAATTATTATTAATTATAATAATTATTATTATTAACTTTATAATGAGAAAGAAGCCTTTAATAGGATAGAAAATGTACATATTTGCTCACCTGGGTTTAAAGTGAATTAGCGATTTTTCCTCAACTTTCTTTTTTAACTTTCTGTATAAAACGTCAAACGGACACGGGTGCTCCTGTCAAACCTCCACTAGTTTTTCCTCTATTTCTTGGGTCCGAATAATCTGAAAATGAGCGCTTTTAAGTTCTCCCTCAACCTTTAGCTGGCATGCAGGTACAAACACACACACACCAGCGAATGCTGCTCTCTTATTGGCTGTAGGTCATCACCGATGTTATTTTCAGTCAAAACTCATTTCACACGGCATGATTTGAATCACCGACAGCTTCAGTTATTTCGCACACCAAATATCTCACAGGCATTGCCGACTCATCAGCGATTCTCTCAGATTGCGTCTTTGATGCTTCATACTGTGTGATTGTTGCTCACGTGCACGAGCACTGATTTGCCAGGCATTTGTTGGCAATTTCTCAAAACCTGTCGGCGAGTCAAAATCGGGGTTAAAATCATGCAGTTTGAACTCTTTGCAGTTTGAAATTTATCCCAGGAAGAATTTTTTTGTTTTCTTTAAGAATACTCTTAAACTGAAAAATTATATAATGCTTTTTTTGTATCATCTCTTATTCAATTAAGTTGTTATGTTTATGTAATATGTTTTCATCTGGATTATCTTGCCATGATATAGCCATAAATAGTTGATGTTTCAAGAAATATGCAAATAAACAAACAAACAAACAAGTCATAATTATGTGCAATTGTCTGACAATTTTAGGCAGCTTTAGTTAAAAATATAATTATTCTTGAAGTAAATTCAATTATTCTACTTCTGTGAATTAATTCATACTGGTAAATTCTAAACAAAACATGAATTTGTTTAGTTTGTCTGAAAAAAAAAAAAACTTAGGTAAATATCATTAGCTCCCTTAGATTCTTTTCTATTTTTATTAGCTACAGAACAAACCACTGTTGTCCAATGAATTGGCCTGTCTTGTTAACCTGACTAACCTGTATAGGCCTTTAAAGCACACCTTTAAGCTGAATACTAGTATATTTTGCAAAATAACTAGATAAATATTATGTATAGGGTGTATGCACAGCTAGTGTTTCGTTCCATACCGATAAACTTCCAGTGGTCGGTTAATGTGATTGTTTTTTTTTTTTTTTTTTTTTCCACATTTAAACGGTTTCTTTTACAGCATCGATGTTGTAATGTTATCAAAATACAATCAGTTAAATAGACTTAAGCATTTATTTAGTTGTTCAAGCATATAACGAGATGAAAAGCTGTTTACACGCACACGCTCGTCAGGAGCAGCAGGCTGAAACGCCATTGAAAGTACTGGGGTAAAATAAATGTTCATATTTTAAAGACATGGTGAGGGAACCGTTTGACCCAGATTACTGAACAATTATAAGTCCTTTAGCATAATAATGTATATACCCTATTGTCATCATGGCAAAGACATTTTGTTATTAGAATGAAAGAAATTTATTATTAGAAATTTGTTTTTAGAACTGTTATAAAATATTTTTCTCCATTAAAAATTACTTGAGTTAAAATTTCAAAGGGTTAATAATTTTGTCTTCAACTCTGTCACTCACGTTGCAAATAACAAACAAACTAAAACACCTTGAAATGAAATCCCCCACAATAAGAGATATTTTAAATCATTATTGAACACATTGAGTAGTTGCTTGAGATTGTGTAGATTGGGTCAAAAATAAGGTTTTATTTATTTGTGTTTATAATGTAATGTTGCTGATTTGCAGTTCTCGGAGTGTCCGGCCAGCTATGACGAGGTGCACAGAGAGATGTCCCGCGAGGGAGCCCGAGTGCTGGCGCTGGGATATAAAGAGATGGGCCACCTGAGCCATCAGCAGGTATTGACCAGCGAGTAAAATACTGATCACCAGCTTTACGGTTTCTCTGTGGTTTATTCTGCTCTATTGCTCTATGTGTGTGTGTGTCTGTGTTTAGGTGAGAGAGGTGAGCCGTGAGCAGCTGGAGTGTGACCTGCGCTTTGCTGGATTCATGGTCGTGTCTTGTCCTCTCAAGTCAGACAGCAAAGCAGTGATCAGAGAAATACAAGAGGCATCACACCATGTGAGTGTGTTATCGCTGTATGCTAGCTTGTGTGTGTTTTCAAATGCATTATAGGCACAGTATGATCTAATTTGTTCATTAAAACATGCAAAAAACACCAATACATTTAGAAATACGCCGGTAAAAGTTTCTGACGGTATGATAACCTTGGATAAAAATATCACAGTTTTACTTTTAAAAACGTATTTTTTCCCCCCATTGATCACAATAGATTTTATTTTAGAAAAACATGTATTATATTTTGTAAAGGTGAACTTGTCAGGCTAAATAATTAAAATAAAGCATTGACCTCTGCTATCTTCATTAGTTTCAAAGACACAGCTTTCTTTACAACACACACAAAAAAGAAAACCTTATACCATATACCGTATACCAGGGCTATACAATTGACGGCCCACGGACCGAACCCTGCCCCCGAGGCAGTTTGTTTTGGCCCTCCAAATAGTGTGACCAAGATATCAAAAATAAATTTAGTGCTGTCAAAAAACGGCCGCTATAGTTATGAAGTGACGTGCGTCTGTTCAATACAGCGCGAGCTGCAGAGGTTGCGCAGAGCATAAGTTACTATAAGCGAGTGGTCTGGACAGCTGAAAACATTTGGAAATGTTTTGTAGAAAATGCCTTTTTGTACAGTGCACTGATATCGTTAACAAGGATGCAATGATAGCTGATTTCACTATTAACTATGCTTTAATTCGTCACAGTTAATGAATTGTAAAGGCTTCTCTAAGCCACTTTTCTGTTGCACGGAATGTTATGGCATGTTGCCACCTGTGCGCTAGTTTAAAGTTCCAAGCAGGCTATGTACACCGAGGCTACTACGCACGCATACTGGATTAACTATAGCAGCGGCCGTTCCCATATCACGTCTTTTCTGCTTACAAGTTTGTTATTGCTAATGTAAGAATGACAATATGCATGCACAAGCGGAGCAACGCTCTAGCGTCTTTCCAGGCGCACGCAGTAGAAAACATCTCACAGTGTGTTGTGCGTGCCTTTCAATGCAATGTAAACAAATATATATGTTAGACGAATTATTAAAATGATTAACAACAGTTAATCTAAATAGCTACTTACCTAATAAAAAGCTTGAATTTACATTAGACGTGATAACTGTGAAACCATGATTATTCTTCAGACTTTATAATCGTCAACCAAAATCTATAATCGTTGCATCCCTAATTGTTAACATAACATATGAATGTGTCTGAATGTAGAAAAGTCATACTTTAGCAATGCACTGCTTTTGTTGTGCTCTGAAATACATTTGAATGTTTGTGTAAAAAAAAAAAGTCAATTGGACAATGCAGTGATATTATGTTGTTTTAAAATGCAATATATTCACATTTTATTGTAGAAAACGCCAACGTGGGTGTCTTTATGAGCACAAATACAGCATATGGGGTCTTATATGAGGTTGTGTCATCCCTCATATTGCAAGTCAAAACTCTACGGCCCTTCGTTTGGGATGCTTTTCATGAACCGGCCACCATGACAAACTACCTGCTGTATACCTTATGATCGGCATAACAAAAAATTCTGTCGGTTTTAAAGCCTCGACTTTTCCAAACCGCGGAAAACCTTGAAACTGGTTATCATTCCATACCTTAATACGATACCTTGAACAATATCTGTTTTCGATACCATGAGGAAAAAATACACTGCATTTCATTCAAAGTATACAATTTCAGATTTTTAGATAAACACGGCTCGAATATAAGAATGAGGCATATTTGTAAGCCTATGCAGTCGTTTCTTGTTTTTCTGATTAAAACAAAAGTTTTATCTTAATATTACCATTATTTACAGATCTGATGCAAATATTTTTACTAACTCGTACTTAAGTGTATTAATACTTTAACAGATAAATTGCATATTACTCATTAGTCATAAATACATAAACAGGTTTTTTGGCATTTATTTCGCAAACTCAGGCTTGTGGAAGGTCTAACATTTGCTCCAATCTCTGTCCATAGGTTGTAATGATCACAGGTGACAACCCTCTAACAGCGTGTCACGTGGCCAGAGAACTGCATTTCATCCAGAAAGAGCACACATTGATCCTGCAGCAGAGCTCCAGTCAAGGTGTGTGTGACATCTCTCTTACAGCTCCAGAGAGAAAAGAGCTTGACTAACATGCTTTAAAGTGCTGCTATTGTGTATATAATATTTCACATATCTTGTCACTGTTTGGATAAGTGTTTGGATTTGTTTTCCTTTTTAAAAAAAAAAAACATTTACTTTTTACTAACATATTTATTTAGGTGTACTATTTTTTTTCTGATCTGTTATTTAGTTAAATCAGCTCCAGATTCACCTTTGGTACTGACTAATCCTAATGTATTGGCAAAATATGATATTGTAAAGCATCCTGTAAAAACTATTAATTTAAAAGAGAGCTCTAATGAGTAATGAGTACATCCCTCATAGAGCTCTCTTTTAAATTAACATTTTCAACAGGATGTAGCACTGTATAGATGTCTAAACGTTATTAAATATTATAGAGATTATATTAGTTTTTTAATAGAAATGTTTAAAAGATGTGAACTTTATTTATTTATTTTTATATTTGTTATTGATTTTTTTTTATTTATACCAGAGCTTTTATTTATCAGACCTGAGTGTTTTTAAATCATCACTCACACCTTACTTATTAGCCTTTATGTGCTTTTTTTTTTTAAATGTCTTTGATCTTATATATTTTTTTATGATGTTATTATTATAATTTATTATTTTTATTATAATTGGTTATCTATTTATATTATCATAATTTTTTATAATTTTATTATCAATTGTTTTTAGTTCAGTCTATGCATTTATTCCTGCATGTATCTTAACTTTACTTTTAATGTGCATTTAAAGCGCTTTTGACATGCTTCTTTTAAAGGCGATATATAAAATAAAGTTAGTGTTATTATTGTTACTATTGTATCAGTATTAATACAGTTACTTTTTTGTTTTTATTTGTTGATTTTTTTTTTATTAATATCACGCAAAGAGGTACACGAGTAAATGCCATTCAAATGCATTTATTAAGAAGCTAAACTGTTTTGTTTATGAGTGAATATAACCAATTCTGCTAATAATAAGTAAATAAGTAAATCTCATTTATTTTTTGTTTTTGTGATGTGTGTTTGACAGCTGAATGGCAGTGGGTGTCTATCGACGGCAGTGTGTCTCTTCCTCTTCCTCCATCTTCAGTGTCAGAACTGATTCAGCGGTACGACCTCTGTGTGACCGGAGAGGGACTGGCCAGGCTGAAGTTTGACCCGCAGCTGCTCAGCGCTTTGCTTCCTCACGTGCGCGTCTTTGCTCGTGTCAGCCCTAAACAGAAGGTCAGATTCACATATCTGAGAAGCCTGTGCTGACAGCTGAATTATCAGTAGATCATAGTATTTTAAAAGTTCTTGTCTAGACATGGGAAAGTTAGGGAGTTTTATATTTGTATTGGTCTGTCATGGAATATCAGGGAAAATATATTTACTACCTATTTATTTAAATGCATTTTTTCTGGACCATTTTTAGGGTTTTACCAAGTTGTTTCAAGTGTTTTGCCAATTGTTATGGTTAGGCTTTTTTACTGCCATTGTATTCCTTTTTCCACTTAGAAACTGACAATCAAGTGCAGTCACTAGGCCTTACATGTAAAAAAACAGTGTTCAAACGGTCATATAAAACCTGGAAAAGTCATGGAATTTTGACATGGCATTTTCCAGGCCTGGAAATGTTTTGGAAAAACAGGAAACCCACAAAGTTTTGGAAAAGTCATGGAAAACAGATATATGTATACTTGAATATAGGTTATTTACTTCTGTTCTATGCTTGGCCAATCACATGCTCTCACATTATTAGTGCGGTGTAAGCATTATCTAAATCAATTTTACATAGTTATAAATATAAATTGAACGAAATAGATTGTTGCGTGTTTTACGATATGCTGTAATAAATTTGAACATGCATTGTTTTTCTTTTAGCATGCATATGTACATTGTACATTGCATGAAACATTAGGTCATGAAAATGTACTTAAAAGTCTTGTAAAAAATCATGAAAGAGTCATGAAATTTTTGTAGTAAAAATGTGTAAGAACCCTGTAAAAACGGTTTTTGGCATTTTTTTTTAATTATTTAATTTTGTAGTTTTTTTGTGTCTGCTCAGTGCTCCTACATTTTTTGCAAAAGAAAATAGTTTTTTTGCAGGCTAAAGTGCCTGATTTTGCTGTGATTTCTCACAATTTATGGCAACATTTACAGCATTTCCTGTGTGGTTTTGCTGTGCAATTTTGTGTGTATTTTCACATCTTAGTTCTTCTTTTTACCTCAAGAACCATTGGTTCCTCTATGACAGTGGTCACCAAACTTATCCTGAAGGGCCGGTGTCCTGCAGGTTTTAGCTCCAACCCTAATCAAACACACCTGAACAAGCTAATCAAGGTCTTACTAGGTATACTTGAAACATCCAGGCAGATGTGTTGAGGCAAGTTGGAGCTAAATCCTGCAGGGACTGAGATTGGTGACCCCTGCTCTATGACAACATGAGGTATTACACACACCAAATAAGCAATTTCTTTTTGCAATTTAAATGCATAAATAAATGGACAAAACAAAAACATATGAATTGTCAGATACAGAAAACTTTTACTTTAAGGACTTTTTTTTTTTACAGTGTTTCTAAAATGTGTGATACATCTGCATGAATAAAAAAATGTTAAGCTTCTCCAAATGTTCCGTTAACAATAACATTTGCAGATTTACGTAACACTAGAAGGACCTCCCATCAAGATGACTGTCTGTTTTACTGTTCATTACAGGCAGAGTTTGAATTGCAACGCTGTTTGGGGGGATTGACCCCCCCTAATTTAACACTTTATCCCACCTGAAGGACATCAAAACAAGATGCATTGGGGTCAGCTCTTTATATAGTGAGAGACTGTTTTCTCTGACATGTATCTTAAATAATGATGTTAATAATTAAACTGTTAGATAATTTTAATCTACACTGATCACCCCTTTAAGGGTCTATACTCTTGTGAATGCATAATCACGCTAATCAAGGCAAGTCTAGTTTATTTATATAGGACATTTCATACACAATGGTAATTCAAAGTGCTTTACATAAACAAGAATAAAAGCAACAGGAAAAAAAACAAATCTAAGAATAAAAACAGATTAAAATGTGTTAAAACAGGTTTTAAATGAATACAAAAAGAAAAAATATAGTAGTGTGATTTGTGGGATGTAGCACAGTGTTCATTCAGTAAAGGCACAGCTAAACAGATGATTTGAATGTTGGAGCATCAGTCAGTCTATATCAGGGGTGGCCAACCCTGTTCCTGGAGAGCCACCTTCCTGCAGATTTCAGTTGCTTCCCATATCAAACACACCTGAACCAATTAATTAGGACCTGAACACCATGTGATAATTTCAGGCAGGTGTGTTTGATTTGTGTTGCAACTGAAATCTGCATGAAGGTGGCTCTCCAGAAACAGGGTTGGCCACCCCTGGTCTATATAGACATTGTAAGTGTTCACAAGACATTTTTCTTGTAAAATAGGTGTTTGTATCTACATTTAGTCTAAAAGTCAAGTAAAATAAAAAACATAGTTTGTGAAGCTTTTAAATGTAGCCTTTTATTCAGTGAAAGTCAGTGAAAAATCAGGGAATTTGAAGTCGAGTTTTTAGAGTGGGAACCCTGTGAACTGTTCATCATGGTATTCTGTGTGTTTTTTTTTGTGTGTGTGCAGGAGTTTGTCATAACTAGTCTGAAGGGACTGGGTTTTGTTACGCTGATGTGTGGTGACGGCACAAATGACGTTGGCGCACTCAAACATGCACACATAGGTGAGTAATTGAACTTCTTAAAGAGTCACGTTTAAAAGGGACCGTTCATCCAAAAATGCAAGCTCTTTCATATTTTTCTCAGCTTTGAGTTTTCATTTACCTGTTTGATTTACTTTCTTCTGCTGAACACAAAAGAAGATGGTCTGAAAAATGTTGAAAACCATATTTTCCCTGCTATGGAAAGCATAATGTATAGGTTTCCTGTGTTCTTCAAAATATCTTCTTTGTGTTCAGCAGATGAAAAAACTCAAACAGGTTTGAAACAAGTAGAGGATGACTAGATGATCCCCAATTGCTAACATGTATTGGATTATTCCATGTGTTTTTAAAAAATACATATTTGTAACAACGTGTTTATATACAGTTAAAGTCAGAATTATTCGTCCCCCTTTTATTTATTTATTTTAATTTTTTTTAAATATTTCCCAAATGATGTTTCTTCAAAAGGAACTGTGTATAGTTTCAGAACTGTAGTGTCCATTGATTCCCCTACGTAAATAAAGTAAATATGATTAGAATTGGCATACAAGTGAATAGTGTAAATCACGGATTGTCAAGCGGTGGGCGAGATTAAAATTAACTTGTGACATTGTACTATAATTTTTGGATTGCATTATAATATGATTTCTTCAAACACGGAGCAAAAACAGCATTATGATCATGTACACTCATGTCTGTTCATTTACAAACTATGCGTGAAGTTAAAGTCTTTCTTTGTGTATTTTAGTGTGAACTATTTAATATATCCACATATTCAACCAAATTAATGTCCTGTGAGAGTTTTATAACAGACGCATGCCCATACAGGAGGAGGATCTAGCGAGGCTCAATGGTGTCTCTTTCATAGGCTGTAAAATAAACTTGCAAATGAGCTTCAGACACGCTCTAGCGGAGCTGTTCACTGTTCCGGTCAGCCATCTCCCAATCATATCCAGTTGCAAACTCAACCGTCATCAGATCGACGCGTTTTAGGGTGTTTTACTGTATTTTACATTTGTCTGCATATTTTTGAAAAGTAGATATTTAATAGTAGAGATTCTGTCAGTCCAGTTTAAAGCAGAAGCTGGTCTTTTGCAATCTCCCTGTTGAGTATGTGAATGTTTAAAAAAAAATAATAAATAAAATGATGTATAATATAGCTTTAGTTTTATATATATTTAGATAAAATATTTTTTAGAAAATCTGATTATAGAAAATATTAGAAAGCACAACAAATGTATAATATATATTTGCTAATATAATATAATATTTGGGTGAGGCAGTGGCGCTGTAGGTAGTGCTGTTGCCTCACAGCAAGAAGGTCGCTGGTGCGAACCTCGGCTCAGTCTGCGTTTCTGTGTGGAGTTTGCATGTTCTCCCTGCCTTCGCGTGGGTTTCCTCCAGGTCCAAAGACATGCGGTACAGGTGAATTATGCAGACAATATTGTCCATAGTGTATGAGTGTGTGTGTGAATGTGTGTGTGAGTGTGTGAATGTTTCCCAGAGATGGGTTGCGGCTGGAAGGGCATCCGCTGCGTAAAAACTTGCTAGATAAGTTGGTGGTTCATTCCCCTGTGGCGACCCCAGATTAATAAAGGGACTAAGCCGACAAGAAAATTAATGAATGAATGAATATAATATTTGTTAATAAATAAAGGTTTTATGTCAGACAGATGGGCCTTCAAAAATTAAACAGAGAAAGAAGTGGTCCCCGAAGTGAAAAAGGTTGAGGACCCCTGGTGTAAATAACGAATAATGAAGTTTACAAGAGCTGAATTTTCTTCTGCATTCCAATATTTTCACCTGTAAATTCATGTTCTTATTCCTATTATTTTCTAGTTGGTTGTAATTTGGAATTAATATACGAGTACGGTCCGTTTTCCTTTACGATTTTATATTTACTGATGCGTAAATTTTATTTACACACAAAATGTTTATGACAGTAATTTTTAGTGACAATCCGTAGGCGTGCTGTTATCTGGATCTTTACTGTAAAGCAGATGTACACATAAGATGTCCTCTGTTTCTTAGGCGTGGCCTTGTTAGCGAATGCTCCTGAGCGGATGCCTGAGAAGAAGAAAAGGAACAAAGAGAAAGAGTATTCATCTGGAGAGTCCAGACCTGGACCCCCTGTCCCAACCTCAGGAGGCAAACTGAGCTCCCGCGCAGCCAGACAGAGACTCATGGCCCAGAGAGAGGAGCAGCTTGCTGCACAGAAGGTGCTTCATCTTCTTTAAATTTAAGCTTTTGTATTTCTTGACATGTTTTCTCTATATACATAACCCTGTTCTGTGTTAATGACTTGTGTCATAGGAGAGGATCAGTCAGGTGCTGCGGGAGTTAGAAGAGGACCAAATTCAGGTGGTCAAACTGGGTGATGCCTCCATTGCTGCTCCGTTCACCTCCAAACTGTCCTCCATACAGTGCAGTAAGTCGCTGCTCTCATTTAGCCTGCAGATATTTGGCTCCACACTGAAATTCGTGGAGTTTTTATCCCATAAAACTTATGTTGGTTATGTTGTGTAAATGAATACTCAAAATACATCAATGTTGCTGTAATTTTTTGTAAAAACAATAAATAACAGGCTACGCAATTTAACGGTCACACTAAACTCTATTACAACAATTTGCTAATAAAATGATCATGACAGGAGGATGGTATCGAAATTATATCTAATTGTCTTTCTGTTTTGTTTTGGTGTAAATTAAAACATTATTGAAAAATGGTTGCAAATTTTAGGGCTGCTCGAGGGTTTTCTGTAGCATGAAGATGGGTTAGCTGGCTAGCCAGTTAAGTTTCAGATTAGTTTGCACCAATCTTGGGTTTCACAGAACATGAAGTCAGCTTGACTTTAATCACTCTTTGTTTCCATGCTATTATGGATCAGCTCTGCTAAGCTGCCTTCATGGTGCCTAAAACTCAGAATTTGTGCAAACTTAACTGGCTAGCCTGCTAATCTGGCTCCATGGTCTACCAGTAGTCAATTTTTAACATTAGTGGACTGGCACGTGTATTAATAAACTATTTACATGTATAGTTCATCTAAAATGAAAAGTTGCTGTTAATTTGTCACTTTTTTTTCTTAAGTAAAACATTAAGGATTTCTAGCTGAATCCTTGGTCCATGGTGATTCATATAATGGGAGTAAATGATCACCTTTTTTGTTGTCTTTTGTTTAAATTAAATTTAAAAAGTAACATGCAAACAAGTCCAAATCAGTAGGCATGGCTCCTGACGAACAACTAAGGTCTTATGAAGCAAAACAATCATTTTGTGTAGGAAATTGATCATTATTTATAGTATTATTAGTAGTGCTGTCAAAATTAGTGCATTAACGCATGCGATTAATTTGAAATAATCAATGCGTTAATACAAATTGATGCAAATAACGCAGTTGCAGGTTTTTTTTTATTTCCTGTTGTGGTGGACCTGTTCAACATGCAAAGAAATATGGATAAGACCAAGGAATCACTTTTTGAAGGCAAGTTTCAGTATAAAACAATTAATGTCGCATCACAAGGCTATCCAGAGCAATCATGCGTGTTGAATCTGAAGGGAGTCGCTTCGACGCGTTTTGTGTGTGTGCATAGGTTAAGTGACTTGGGGCGTGCGTGCTCGAGACGTACCTGAAGAGCGGTGGGGGTGAGTTGCGCGCAATGTACCTGAAGAGCTAGTAGGGATGCGGTGGAGAGGGGTGTGCAACGTATATAAGGATTGGGGCGAAGACGCTCGATTTCCAGGAGATTATTATTCATTTACGGCCATACGGGAGTCTGTGCATTTGCAAGATAGTCCCGCAACTTCTGGGAGACTTGGGATGTCTGGACTAGACTGTCTGAGCACCTGGATGAATGTAAAAGAGGACTGAGCAAAAGTGTTTCTACTTTATAATTAATGTTTTCAACTCACAGCAATACAACTTTACAATGTTTGCAATTGTTTGTATTCAATACTTTATTATTTTTAATATATATATTTTTTCAATTTCCATATCTGCAATGCCTGTATTTTGTTTTTGTTTTTGTTTTTTTGTTTTTTGTTTTTTGCAGTTCACTTGGAATCCAACCTGAAAATCAATTTTTTCTTGATTTTAATTTTTTAATTGATTGTTTTGAAATTCAAATGGCATCAACATGCCTGTGTTTTTATTTCTGTAATAAATATGGCTGTCAAGCCAGGATCTTGATGGTTTATTGTTGGTATGTTGTTTACATGAAGACATCTGTGTAACAAGTTAAACAAAAATTCTATTAAACAAATATAATTTTAATATAAATAGTTTTGTCTTGCGTTTGCATTAATTTTACATATATATACAAAATTACAATTTTTAGTCTTTTAAATGTAATTAATCGCGATTAATTTTCAAGATAAAAGTGTGATTAATTAGTTATTTTTTTTTAATCGATTGACAGCATTAATTATTAGCTTTACTCTACATCATCACCTTATAGTGCACACTCGCGCATCAAATGACCAGAAGCTTGCGCTCTCTACACCTCTATGCACAATTAAATAAAATAAATTTACAAAATTTTGGTCAGTCAAACCTCTTCTCTTCGACTAAAGCCTGGCTCACACTCTGTGTTTCCCTTTTATTAATTTTTTGAACTAAACAATTGTAGCATGTCAGACTGCACAAACATGATTCTCATGTCACACTGTAAGATTACAGTTAAAGTTATAAAGTTTGACGTTATTCATCCATGACACTTTCAATATTATGCGTTTAAATATGAAACCTCATGGCAAATCTAAACAAACTGTAGCGCCAATTTCGCTCGCAGCGCACCTCAATAAAACCAGAACTAAACAGTTTTCACGTTTACCCACTCTGGTTTGAAGATGTCTTGCTGATTGTGTCATCAGATTCAGCGATCCTATTGGTTCTTGGTTTGACGCAGCTGAAATCACACTGCAGGAAAGAGTCTGAAATCTTCAGACACTGCCAGAACTTCATCTGAGGCCAAATCGGATCAGAACGACCATTAAGCAACGATCTGGGAGCATGTCAAACTAACAATCAGTGATCACAGATTTTACTCTAGGATAACAGGAATCTTTTAGGATTTCCCAAATTTGTCTCAGGCGACCAAATCATGGCTGAAATCAAAGTGTGAGCAGAGCTTAACAGTTAGTTAACTATTACTGTGTGTTTGAGAGTGTCAAAGTAAGCAGAAGTCATTCATTGTTAGCAGGTGGCGAGTTTGTAATGTAGGATCCGTTCAAACTATTATTAACATGAAGACTATTAAACGTCTTCTATAAACAGCTTGTTGAAATTAGACTAGCACTTTAAATTGAGCACAAAAGCTTCACTAAACAAACGGTTTTTGATTGGTTTAATTTGAAAACATGTAAACATATTGGATCATCACCGTTGGCAGGGCGGTAATGGTCTCATACGCACGGTTTGGGATCAGCCCTAGTTAGTGTGCACTATATGAAAATAGAACATCATCTCTAAATGTGTCCGGATTATTAGTCGTGCTAATGTTTGACCTTATGCTGTGCTCTGTGTGTGTGTTTTTCCAGTCTGTCACGTGATCAAGCAGGGCCGCTGTACTCTGGTCACCACACTGCAGATGTTCAAGATCCTGGCGCTGAACGCTCTGATTCTGGCCTACAGTCAGTCCGTGCTTTACCTAGAGGGCGTCAAATTCAGTGACTTCCAGGCCACTCTTCAGGGCCTGCTGCTGGCCGGCTGCTTCCTCTTCATCTCGCGCTCAAAGGTATAATCTCAATCAGGGCTTGACATTCACTTTTTTTTACTCACCAGCCTCTGCGGCTCGTCATTTTCCAACTTCACTAGCCACTTGACATTTTCACAAGCCAAAGTTGTTGTTGGGAGAATATATTTTATGTGCTCAAATTTTACTTTTAAATTTTTAAAAAGTACTTTGATTACTTCAAATTTGACTTGTTTTACTCTGACCACCCAAATTATGATACACATAGTAACCTACACCAGCGGGTATATAGTAGTCAACATTTGAAGTGGACTAAAACCTTTGATCAATTTGGCCTAAAGCAAAAATAATAGCCATTCTTGTCTTAGGACAACTTTGATTAACTTTTTTTTAATCGCTTTTAGTTTTAACTAAACTTTTATTTGTTTATTTTTATTGTGTGCCCACATTCACAAAATATTAACATCAAAATGTAGAAATGTGTTACAGAGTGTACAGTCTTCAAAATGGAAAGTAACAAAAAAATCATTTAAAAAACAATTAAATAGGTAAAAAATAAAGTACAACCACACCATTTCAGAGCAGTCTTTATGTGGAGGTTGTAACAAAAATTGTAAATGAATGACAAGGATCCTGTGTTAGTTTGAGAAAGCTCTTTTGTGTATTGCCAAAGGGGTTTCCAAATTGACCAAAATCTGTCTGATATTTTGTTTGTCATGGATAAGTTTTTCGAATGGCAGCCTTGTAGCAATTGGTGATATCCACATTTTGAAAGATGGAGCCTGTGATGCAGACCATGTCGTAAATTTTGACGTCTCATCAATTACAAATTATCAGACCGGAGGTTTTGAATATCAGTAAATAGACTTTATTCTCCATAATAAAGCCGAGAAAGAGCAGAGCAGACCCCAGAGCATTCTGAAGTCTCTCCTGGACACCTTCTGAAGTATCTGTGTTTGTTACAATTTTTATACAGGATTATCTGACACACCCCTAAGTCTCTTTTTAACTCTTGACCATTTTTGAATAGGTTTTTAGTCTAAGGGGTCCTGCTATTCTTGGCTCTCAGCCCACTAGCTCATGTCAACAGAGATGTTACAGGTCTATGTCAGCAAAGTATAGATGCAACTTATGCAAAGAAACTAAGTGTTTACATACATTGTTATGATAGGATAATAACTTGATAATATGTTACTTATTCTAACTTCTGACACATATAGCTTCATAGAAGTATTTAACATATATGATCAGTGCTTTACATATTCAGTTATTCTACACAATCAGTCATTCAGCTTTCTCCTAGTGTTGCTCCTGTGCAGGCATACTCATCTTACACAGTATTTTTAACACAGGCTGGCATGTTTGCTGCAAACACTACATACATTTTGTGAAGAGAAAATTAACTGCTTTACACTTAGAAAATACTTTACACTGAGAGAATAGAAATTTTCTTCAACCAAAGTAGCAAAATACATTTTTTTAGCTAAATACACCAGGACAATAAATAACTGTAATGCATCTTTTTCAAACAGATTGTTCAAAGTAAGATTCAATAAATTCAGAGCTGGGCTCATCAAAATTTAGCTTAAGAATATTTTGCAGTACCTCATGTATTTCATTTCAAAATGGCAAAATTTTGTGACAGTCCTAAAAACAATGAATGATTGTACCTTTATCTTTTTTACATTTGAAACGCAAGACTGTTGCATTGGCAAACATTTTCCTAATACGTATTGGTGTAGGATAGATCTATTAAAAAATTAAAAATTACGCTCATTGATCCCAAGAGAGGTACATTTCGTGTATATATTATCACATACAATGTCACAGTCATTTGCTTCAATAGTTTGACCAATATCCTTCTCCCAAACATCTTTAAGTCCTTGCCAGGCAAAAATGCAATAGACTTATTTCACACGGCCGCCATTTTAAACAGCGAAATTAAGGCTGCGTTGGAAAGAAACCCGAAAATATCACCTGAGTCACACAGGAATGTTGTGTACCTGGCTGTATATCTTATCAGCAAATAGAAAGTGACACACATTTATCATTTCACCGCCTTCTGAGTGACCCGAAGGTCCGTTCTGAATGAGTAGTGAAAATAAAAAGACATATTGGACCTCATTTTCAGCTAAGTTAAGGGTAATGGCACTAGTTTTTTTAACATTTTTTCACCAAACACACATTTTCGATGTCATTCATCAAACTCAAGTTCTCATTCTTTCACTATATTAGACTTGTCATAATACAAAATTTCGGTACTGAAATGTAAAAAAAAAAACCATCCATTTCCCGTAAACATTTAAGCACGGTGTTCTTAAGATGGCGTTCTTAAACATCGCTGACTTGCTATGGTGTTTACATGCTTAACAGAAATGACTGTGATTGGCCTTGAAGGTCATCAGTTCACCACACTTTATCGATGTTTACCTACCTATAAGAGCGGTAAGCACATAGTATTGAGCACTGGTCAATACTATGGCAAATCAGCGGAGTTTAAGAATGCGCTTAGCGGCACTTAAATGTTAGTTGCAAATGGACGTTTTTAAAACTTTAGTACCGGAACAATACAAGGGTGTGCTACAGGACTGCATTTTTCAATTGCTCACTGGGTTACATAGGCTGAAGCAGGGACGCGTCCTCGCAGTGTTCACATGCTGCCATGAACTCAAGCCTAGGAGGACACTTAAGCGTGTTACTCGTAAAGAGATTGTGATGTTGTTTGATGCCTAATATGCTTTTAATATTTAATTTGTTTAAAGTAAACTGAGTGATATTAAAGTGATATTCAGACCATATCTGTATTTTGAATTCGCTGTAACAGCTGGAGGTTTGTTGTACACAGCATATTGTTGCAATGTTTACATTGCTGATCCTATACTTCCTGCTTTGTTCCAACCTCAGCCTCGCGTTTTAAAATGGCGGTTGCGTGAAAATAAGCGTATTGTTGTACAAAATGTCATATATCCTTGTTATCAATATTTTTAAACAAGATGGATTCAGAAGGGGATATTCTATCTCAGTTGTTTTGGTTCTCAGCTCTCTTTTGTCCAACTTTGGTTTTAAAATGCCGCAATTGTAGATATTTAAAATAATTGGATTTTGGAACTTTTATATTGATCTACAATCTGTTGGAAAGACTTTATGGTGCCCTCTAAAAATAAACAAGGTATTTGAGAGATCTCAGTTCCAGTCATGCTGAAAAAACAGTGTTTTGCAATGTTAAAGGCATATTAGGATTAAAAGAAAGTGGGGAAAACAAGGAGAAAGGGGCAGAAAACTGAAACTCCATTGAGAATACTGTGAAATCATTGTTCATATTTTAAAGCCATGGTGCGGGAAAACGAGATTTAATGCAGTGCTTCGTGTACATTCTGAGATCCATTGTATATCGTATATTAATCAGGCAGTGAAGATCATTGATTTGTAGAGAAAACCAACCTTAAACAACGCTGTTTTATAACTGCACACAGTACACCGGAAGCAATTTACTGGGGTTTACAAGCTGAGCACACTGTAAGAAATCTGAAATGTTGTTCTGGTCATTCTAAAACTCCTTAATTATTTCAGTATTAGTTGTATTAAATTATTATTTACCTCCAGATTAGTCAAGAGCGTCATTGTGTGTAAGCATTTTACTCCTGAGGCGTGGGGAATGATTTTAACTGCTATTAAACTGATCTTAATCTTGCAAATTAAACAAAATTACAACAAAACAAAGAAAGAATACTATAGCCTACTTGATAAGTCATAACTATTATATATCCAAAAATGAATAAAAGTGATAAAACAGTTTTCATTATCTCTAATTTGAAATAATTATCGCAAATAAAACTGACACAAGATTTTAAAGCTGCAGCACTTTGCTTTATTCTACCGCGCAACACAGAGTAGACGCGCAGTACAATCTGAAGCACAGACAGCCTTACTGTCCTTCTCGAAACCACAGATACTGGCAGTGCTCTTATCAAACTAAACACTATTAACTGTTTTGTGAAAAGAGAAAGAGCTACTAGATGTCCTGCCCTGTCTTCATATTTCAGCAGAGATTGTCAAACATTAAATATAAATGCACATGTCAGAGCACTTCACTGAACCTTTAGGGGCCGTTCACACCTGAGACGCTCACTAAAGTCATTCAGATGTTTAAAACAAGCAGGTCTAAAAACATTTTAGATTTTTTTGTTGAAATTTGGCTTTTCCATTAATTGTTTGGCATGCCGTACTGCAAAATGTGCTTTAATACAGGGTGATGGACACCCTGACATTGACTGGATGTATGTGTGTGTTTCTCCTCAGCCTTTGAAGTCTTTGTCTAAGGAGCGGCCTTTACCAAACATTTTCAACCTGTACACGGTCCTCACTGTGCTGCTGCAGTTTGCGGTGCACTTCTGCAGTCTGGTGTACCTCTACAAGGGAGCGCAGACCAGAAGCCCACCCAGGTATGAACACTAGAGGGTATCATTCACCACAGATTTTGGGGCACGTGGGATTTTACAGTTACAAACTGGCTCTGCTTTTTAAGCTGAGCAGTTGCTGGTTGATGGATGGAGGATGACTTTTATTCTGTTTTTTCCCTTTTTTGTTAATTTATTCATTTTATTTCACAACAACAAAAATAAAATATCCTTGTGATTTTATTAGTGCTGTCAATCGATTAAAAAAATTATCTAATTAATCGCACCTTTTTTAAATTAATCGCGATTAATCGCATTTAAATACTGAAACTTGTAATTTTGGCTATTCAAATGTAAAATTTATGTAAACGCAAGACAAAAACTATTTAAATTCAAAATATAATTGTTTATTAGAATTTTTGTTTAACTTGTCACACAGATTTCTTCACGTAAACAATACACCCACAATAAACCATCAAGATCCTGGCTTGACAGCCATATTTATTAACGAAATTAAAACACAGGCATGTTAAAGACATTTAAATTTCAAAACAATCAATGCCAATAAAGAAAAAATTGATTTCCATGTTGGATTCTAAGTGGATTCAAATTTGCTTAAACTAAGCTTTCTGAAGTATTACTGTATTTCACAAGGATTCTGACACAATAACGTGAAGCATACGCTTTCGTTGCGTTTAATGAGGAAACACGCTAAACTTGATAGACTCTTGCTGAGAGGCAGAGTAATGCCCTGTCTTTGACAGCTCGCAACTTCACCAGAGACTTTCTGAGTACATTCACATAAGACACCAAACCTCCAATTTTATTATGATTAAGATTATACTCTTATTAAAAGTCTACCGTGTAAGCAGCGATTTTATTACCTTAAAGGAATTCCAAGTCACGAAATGCGGAGGATTTTCTTTCTGTTTGCCATGCGGTATCAACTTACAACAGAAGTCGAAAGTTAAAAATGAAACACCCGAAATTGCATGAAAATCTGGATAACCTGGTGATGCGACTAATTGTTTTACACTGAAACTTGCCTTCAAAAAGTGCTTCCTTGGTCTTATCCACATTTCTTGAATGTTGAACACACGTCCACCACAACAGGAAGTAAAAAAAAAACCTGCAACTGCGTTAATTGCGTTAATTTGTATTAACGTATTAATTATTTCAAATTAATCGCATGTGTTAACGCACTAATTTTGACAGCGCTAGATTATATATATATCCTTTAGTTTAGAGCATAGGTCTCAAACTTCCTAGAGTTGTGCTCTGCACAGTTTTGCTCCCCCTATCAAACACAGCTGATCCAACTAATGAAGGTCTTCATTATGGCTCTTGATTATTTTGATCAGCTGTGTTTTTAAAGGTTGGTAAAACTGGAGAGCTACAGCCATCCCGTTTGGGTTTGAGACCTATGCTCTAGAACAGGGGTGGGCAAACTCAGTCCTGGAGGGCCGGTGTCCTGCACAGTTTCGCTCCAACTCTAATCAAACACACCTGCTTATAGATTTCTAGTGATCTTGAAGACACTGATTGGCATGTCAGGTGTTTTTGATTAGAGTTGGAGTTAAACTATCCAGGACACCGGCCCTCCAGGACCGAGTTTGCCCACCCCTGCTCTAAAAGCATTTGGTCATGTTGGTTAATTTCTATACTTTTATATTTACTCTCTATATACATAATATTTAAATGTGAAGGGAAATACAGTAAAAACAGGAATAATGTGAAATATTTTTGCAATTTGAAGTACTTGTTTTCCAAGTTAAAATATTTTAAAATGTAATTTATTTCTTTGATGGCAAGAACTGAATTTTCAGCATTACTGCTGTGTTTAGAAATCATTGTAATATGATGATCTGCTGCTCAAGAAAGCAGTGATTATTTGAGAAATCATGTAACACAAGTGTCTTAACTACACATTTTTTATTGATTTAATTTGTATAATTAACATTAACATCTTCAGATCAGTGCATGTCTGTTCCTGATCTTTTATTTTATTTTATATATGTGACATTATTGTTAACATTTGTGTCAGATTTGCACAGCATTTGCAGTCTGGCTTGATGTTTGGCTTCTCTCTGTGTTTTCCTCCTGCAGGTCAGAGCAGTTTGTGGACCTGTACAAAGAGTTTGAGCCCAGCCTCATCAACAGTACTGTATACATCATGTCCATGGCCATGCAGATGGCCACCTTTGCCATTAATTATAAGGTACTTTCATAGTAATTACACCAATTACATGTATTAGATTTACATAAGTGTGAAATTATTATTTTCAGTGCTTTTGGTACAATCTTATTTCTTTTCCATCTCAACGAACACTCAGAAAATGACTACTTATAATAAACACTTATTTAAAATGAGCTGAAGCAACACAATTCTTGAGTTTTTTTTAAGAGGACAACATGATTGTATTTTGTTCAGTCCACTTAAATTTGCTAAAACAGTGGTAAGCACTGACGCCTTATAGCAAGAAGGTTGCTGGTTCAAGTCTCAGCTGAGTCAGTTGGTATTTCTGTGTGGAGTTTGCATGTTCTCCTTGTGAAGGATTTAAGCATTTTTTACAGGCAATAATTCACCCAAAACTAAAATGGTCATCATAGAAGCTTTACAGTTGAGCACATACTGTAGGCATTTCTTGAGGTGTCAATATTAAATGTGCATGCATAAGTTTTTCAGGATCATCTACTATTTTGGTATTTTAAGTTTTGTTTTTTAATTTGTACAATTTTCATTTTTCTTAACGTTTTAGTAAATTGAATGCTATTGTGCTATTTTACTTTTTCCTGTTGATCTTTTTTCAGTTTTAATCATTTTTGTCACTAACCTTGATTTATTTGGGCCATGTCTACATGTACACTGTTTGGGGGGAGAAACTCGGTCAAGACAATAATTCACTGTGATGCATGTTGAGGGAACACCAAACCAACAGGTGGCGATAAACGCCTTTTATGCTGGGTTTACACTAGGGCTGCACAATGTCCACATCCACAATAGTCAAATCGCAGCATCTAAGTTGGGATTATTTAGTTTAGGATTTTATATATATATATATATATATATATATATATATATATATATATATATATATATATATATATAGAGAGAGAGAGAGAGAGAGAGAGAGAGAGAGAGAGAGAGAGAGAGAGAGAGAGAGAGAGAGAGAGAGAGAGAGAGAGAGAGAGAGAGAGAGAGATTATTTGGCCACAGTTCAAAATGCACAACATTTGTGGAGTTACTGCAGAGTTTAACCATAAAGGATCATAACTTTTAACCATAAAAGTACTAATTTGCAAGTTTTTAAGCACTAAAACAGACACGCAAGCAATTTTACCATATGTAGCTTTAATAGAAAATCATTTTATTGAACTATATAAGGAGTAAAGTCTTAAGTTTCTGCACCTAAACCTAATTTGACTACATCCTGAAAGCCATAAAGCACTGTTCATTTCACTTTTATATGTGCTCTATCGCATTTAGCTCTGCTTGTCACTTGTTTATTACATTTTATGCATAATTATTTCTCCTACAAAATCCTGCCAGTTAATCAAAAATTAAATAATTGTTTCCGGACATAACTATTCAATTCATCTGGTAAAATTGTATTTATATTGCAACATATATTGCAGAAATACAAAATATTGTAAGTCAGATTTTCCAATATCGTGCAGCACTAGTTTACACCAAACACAGAATGAAGTTTTTGCTCAAGTAAACTGCATACAAGTCAATGCAAACTTGAGAATAAAGGCAGATTATCATTTATGCCACAAATGCATGGAATTTGCCTCAACCACGTCTTTCACATTTGATGTGAACCCAGTCACAGTAGTGTTAGCCAATCAGAAAGGAGAAAACAGCGCAAACACTTATGTCATGAGGCCAAAACTCCTGTAACAAGAATTTCAGAAAATCGTTTTCAGAAAGCTTCGGTTTCAGTCACCTAATGCTGCGTTTTTTTTTGTGGACAAACAGCCAAATCGCATTAAAAAATGGTAGTTTTCAAAATACCCATGTTTATGTGGACAGAGCCTTCGTTGCCAGATCAACACTCTAATTTTCAGAGCCTCTGATGTTGGAGCAGATTGCCTTTATTTAGTTTTTATTCCAGTCCTTTTTAACAAATTTTTATGGTTTTAGTTTTTGTGTAACTCTCTGGTTTTACTTGTCATCCAGGGTCATCCGTTCATGGAGTCTCTCACTGAGAATCGGCCCTTGCTGTGGAGCATCGCTATATCAGGTCTCGCCATAGTTGGACTGTTGACAGGATCTTCACCTGAGTTCAACGAGCAGTTTGCCTTAGTGGACATTCCAACTGAGGTATGAATCCAGCTCAGCACAAACCCTTACTCATTACAATGACAAAGGAAAGATTTAGAAGTGGAAGACAACGACGAGCAGAATTCACAATCATGTTTTCTTTCCTGTTGAGATATATGGCAGTCAACATTTGAAGCGGATCAAAACCTTTCATCAAAGTTGTCCTGAAACACCCAATATTGTCTTAGGACAGTTTCAAAAAACTTGAAATGTTGATTATTGAATATCCAAGTGTATGAGCTCGTCTTACAAGAACATTTGATTTTGTTATTTGGAAACTGATTGGAATGTTATAGTTTGCTATTGGTGGATTTCAAGTAAGTGACAGGTTGATCTTGCCCTCACACCAGTAGACAGCAATCAGAGATGATGTCGAAAGTGGAAAATGAAGCCTTTTTATTTAAAATTGACAAAAGCAAATTCATTTAAATATGATGTGCACAGATTTAAAAAAAATAGTAATAAATTCGGTAATAGTCAATAAAAAGATATTAATAGTCAATTTTGACTTCATAGTGACTTCAAAGCATGCACTAATTCAATTCATTTCTATGGTGACATAAAACATTGTTGGATCTTTTGTTTATTTATTTAATTATTGGGGTCATTTGACTTAAACTATGAACATAATATTATATGGGACATGAAAATAAGTCACAACTTTTATTCGGTTCAATAATGTCATTGTTGAGTGAAGTAACGCAGACACACAAAAGTGTTTGTGTATTTTGAATAATTTATTGGGTTTTTTTGTAATGATAATGAAACTGTATTTTTCTGAGTGTTTTTTGTTCTGCTGCCTTGGCTCTTTTAGGCTTATAATCGATAAATAATATAAAAATTAAAGACATTATAAAGTATTATTTATGCTGATTATATATTAGGCACTGTGTACAGCAATTATTTTGAATAAAAAAAAAACGAATTTATTTACTGTAACAATTGATATTCGCGCGACTCATTCAGCAGAATGTTACTTTAAAATTCAAATCGCGGCATATTTTAAACAATAAAGTCTAATGCTACGTTCACACCAGACGTGGATGAAGCTCATCAACATGTCAATGCAAAGACATGAATGGGCTTCCTGCAGGAATGAGGCAGCACGAGTGATGCGATTAGCTGAAATGAGTGTTTCTCGCAAGTTGAGTGTTTTGCGCGTTTGACGCAAAAGCGCTCAGTAGGAAAATCTGAATTTCAGCAGAAATTCGCACCATGGTAACCAATCAGGAGCTTGCTCTTGTAGGGGAGTGATGTATGACGTAATGCTTGTTGTTGGTGTCCCGAGCGGAACTTCTCTTGTCGACTCCAGGCAACAGCTCATCAAACTGGGCTCGGCTCAGTTGGAAGCTCCACTAAAAGCCTCCGTCATCCAGCTAGTTTCTGAAGGAGTTCATGAACTCACAAAGCTGGGTGCACCTCTGAAAGGATCTAGTGCTCACTCAGACATAAAGTACATGAAGCACCGCACACTCTCAATAAAATCCATGTTAGCCATTTAGCTTTGAAGCTAGAGTCACTGGGTAGACAGAAGCCCTGTCCAGGACATGAATTAGCGTCTGTTGTGAATAAAGCGAGTAAACTCAATTTTCACGTGTCTATTTGCGTACGATTTATCTGTGTGTGTCGTGTCCGGTGTGAACACGGCATTATTCTATAAGATATGCCACTTGTTTATTTTCTGTATGCTATATAGTCCATGTATTGTTGTTTAATGTGTTGATGTGTTTCTTCTCTCTGCAGTTTAAGTTAATAATAGCCCAGGTCCTTGTTGTGGATTTTGTCGCCGCCCTGCTGGTGGACCGAGTGTTGCAGTTCCTGCTGGGCAAAGGAACCCTGCGGTTGCCGAAATGAACTGTTTTTTGCCGACAGTCACCAGAGCAGCTGCTGCCCCTCGTGACCAGACTGTGAACGGGCTTTACAGGAACACGGTTCTGGACCGCTGGCACACACGGACGGGCGTGAAACTCAATACTGTACACACCCCAGTGTTCCCTCTCTCTTCCCAGTCTCTGTCTGCGCTCTCTTTTAATACTCTCACTTCATTTTCTGTCTACTGACGTCTTTAACCACCCCTCCGCTCTGACGGCCAACAAAACGACAGTATTGTGCTGAGGTGCGAGTGTGTGTGCGTGTGTGTGTAGTGCGGGTGAAGCACACGGCTGTGACGGGGCATTCTGAAGAAGTGTTTCTTTTTTTTGCTTTTGTTTTCATCATTTTGTAAAAAGACGATTCTCAGAGAGACTTATAAATGACCATAAAACAGCTGTGCTTGTGTTGTTTGTTTTTGTGACTACTGTATGCCAAGACTTTAAGCAACTGTGAATGAGAAAACAACAAATTGTGTTGGTTTCATGACAGGCAAGGGAACTTAAAGTACATTACTTTACAATGTCAGGGGTGTTGAACACAGTTTCTTGAGGGCCGCAGCCCTGCAGACTCCAACACACTGTAGTTTTTAAAGCCTGAGGGACATACTTTAATAATTTTTCTTGCTGAGGCTGAAAGTGTAAATCATTTAGTCTTCATCTTCTCTCAAAGGCTTTCGGACACTTCGCTGCAGAGCCACGTGGGTGGAGCTCACCTCCAATGAGGGCGAGCTTGAGCTCCAGCTCCTCCTCCTATTTACCTTATTCTTCGCCGATGAGCGGGCGCAGCCATTTGAATCTTTTTGGCTCGAGACTTCCGGTCTCATTCACTTCCATTCATTTTTAGACATTAAAAACTGCTCATTTCGCTGTTTGATGTTGCAAATTGATATTTCCTTATTATATTATTATACTTGGTCTGTATAGTCATGCAAACATTTGTTTGAAGAGCAAGTAGTTTGACCATTTTCTGCCATTTATTGTTCCTTGTGATTTCTCCCATAGCAGCTGAATCGGAAGTTCTAAAACAATCGCGAAAACAGGCGCACTTCCGCATTTTAGAATAAGCTGTTTTAATAATAGTTATAATTCCTTACATATATGGTGCTTTTCGGGACACTCAAAGCTCTTTACATATTACTTGTAGAAGTGCAGCAAGGAGGAGCTGGAGCTCAAGCTTTCCCCCATGCTGGAGCGCAGCTCTGCCCATGTGGCTCTGCAGTGAGTACCACTTGGCTCACCACATTAGAGTCAGAAAAACAACTGGAAACTTAAACAGTGTTTGTCTGATAAATAAGGAAATTACCATAGGGTTCAGATTGGGCCAGTCAGATTAATAAAGCTAAATTAACGTCTATTATATATTTTAAACGGTAACTCAAATATTATTACTTTTTTTATTTGTTTACTCATAATTCAGAAGATAAATATTAATATGCATCTTGCATTACTTGTAGCCAACATGGTCTTCACCTATATTTGTGCTTTTTAAGCAAAAGGTGTCACATTTTCTGACCCTTCACATGGCAAATAGGCTGCTGACAAACAAGCAATATTTAATGTGATGTAAATACATAGGTTTAACATGTTTGCGTTTTCTCCTGTTTTTATTTACTAAATGTGTGGTTTAAATGTAATTCCTTTGTTTTGTATAATATTAGACTTTTATTATTATTATATTGTTATTATTATTAGAAATTCAACAAACTGAAAGTTTTCTCTCAAGTGGTTCCTCTCTAATTCCAACATTAAAAATATATTTTGTGTTCAGAATAAAAACAAAACTCAGATTTAAAACCAGTAATATATATATTTTTTAATAATGTTTTCTTATTACAACTCATTCATTTAATTTTCAACTTAGTCCCTTTGTTAATCTGGGCTTGCCACAGCGGAATGAGCTACCAACTTATCCAGCATATGTTTTACGCTGCGGATGCCCTTCCAGCTGCAACCCATCACTGGGAAACACCCACACACTTTCATTCACACACGGACATTCACCTGTACCACATGTCTTTAGACTGTGGGGGAAACCGGAGCACCCAAAGGAAACCCATGCCAAAATGGGGAGAATATGCAAACTCCACACAAAAATGCCAACTGACCCAGTTGACGCTCAAACCAGCAACCTTCTTGCTGTGAGGCAAGAGCGATACCCACTGCGCTACCGTGCAGCCCGGAATATTATCATAAAATGTTAAATAATTTTAACCCGTTCTGACCCTGTGTCCATTTTAATAGACACCACATGTCAGGTAATGTTGTTGTTGCTGTTATTGCTGTTGTTGTTGTTCCAAGGCCTTTCACCAAATTTAAAGGCCTGCTGTCCATAACATTGGCCTTTTGTCATCCAATGAAGCAGCTGTAAAGCTCTGCCTGTGGTAGTCTGAGGAATATCCACTGGGATGAAGAGGAGCATAACAGCACTTTGTTTCAAGCACAGAAGTAAGCAACATTTTCTGTTTTTATTCACAGTTGTTGATATGTTCATAGATCATCAGTTTATACACCACACAAGCCTGCAGAGCAAAAGCATTGCTTGTTTTTATTTTCGCCTCTTCTTCATACCGCACACAAAAGTTTTGATTTTGACCAATCCAGTGAGCTTTACACTGAGTATATGAAAATATAATTTATTCGTGTCCACATGAACGTACACCTTGTATAAATGAATGATTTTTCCTTATGCCATGTTTGATATAAGGTTATCGACTGTAATCTAACACGACTACAGATCCCAAAAGCCATCGCGGTGGAAATGAAGGTGGGCGGGTCTTATCAGTCGACGCGCGGGCTTTGAAAGAAAATGGCGGAGCCTCTGAATCAAGAAGGCTACGAGACGTGAGTGTTTTATTATGATTACATTTTATGTTTACCGGTGACATTTGATTGTATCCTTGCGCAAACGTTGTCCTTTAATAGAAAAGAAGTCTCCCCAGTTTTAAAATAATGTTGATGTTGTCAAACTGCTAACGTTAAACTTGACTATACTAGGAACTAAAACATGTTCTTAGATGTTTTGTCTATCAAAGCAAGCTGTTTACTTTGTTGCATGTGCTGCATTTTAAATGACCGTCTACTCTCTCTCACAGATGTGATGCCAGCAACATCAATACTATGGTAAATCTTTTTATGCTTTGTTATTTATGTACGTTAACTGTTGCCATTTAACGTTAAAGCTTTGGAGTCAGTGTCAAAAATCGTTTTGAAATAATTAACGTTACATCTATTCAGCAAATGAGCATATTATAATAACACATGTTCTATTCTATATTTATGTACGTTATATTCATAATAATTTATATACATATGATTTCTGACGGAATGTGTGACACCGATGAGAAGATTAATAATGCTCAAAATTGAGCTTCTCATCACAGAAATAAATATATTTTTAAGTATATTAAAACAGAAAACAATTATTTTAAATTGTATTAATGTTTTAAAGATTATTTTATTTTTTATCAAACAAATACAGCCTTGGTGATCATAAGAAACATCTTCCACACCCCAAACAGTTGAACAATATTTTGTAGTTTTAGAAACTTGTAACTAATGGTCACAACATTTTTCCACGTCTTTATAAACATGTTAGGTTGCCTTTAATGTCACCAAAAAACATAAACAACCCCTGCCTAAGTGTATAAAGCTTGCTGTTTTGTGTTTACATTTACTTACATTGTATTATTTGCAGACACACGTCTAAAGTGGCTAACAAATGAGAATAATAGATGTAAACAAAAGTGAAAGTATGTAATTGATATGAAAATTTCTTGTATAAAACTATATAAATAAATGTATTTAATATAAAAAATTGATTTATTTTTAGAAGGTCAGATCATGTTTTTGTTTTTATTAATTGGGAAAGAATAGTAATTAGAAAATCGAATGTTAATGCTAGAAATTTTTTCTTTAAATTTTCTTTTCTTGAAGAAAACATCCTCAATTTCTGTGAATATCTGAATTTAATATTTCTAAAACATATAAGAAATTTATATATATATATATATATATATATATATATATATATATATATATATATATATATATATATATATATATATATATATATATTAGGGATGTAACGGTATTGTACCGTCATACCGCAATATAAATTTTTTTCGATATTACCAAAGTCGCATGACTCGGTAAAACTATAGGTCTTCTGAGAAAATTTGCTCAGGCGAATGAAGCGAACGGGAGGTAGCGAAAACTACAATTCCCATCAGCCCAGGGGTGGCCATCATCCCTTGCGGTCTGTTGTCGCTACAGATACAGTAATGCGGAAATGGAGTGTGCTGCTAGAAGCGGGCATCAAAAAGAGCTGGAAATGGTCGACCTGAAGCGGGTGTTGTCGCCGCACGCGTACTGAATAGCGGTGTTGTCGCGCACGTTCTGATCAGCTGTGTTGTGGCGCGCATACTGAATAGCTGTGTTGTTGCGGTGTTCTGGACAGCTGCGTTGTACTGTAAAGCGGGGAGGGGGGGTCGAGCGCGCATACTCAAGAGCGGTGTGGTCGCGCGCCTACTGAAGGGCGGATTGATTGATGCAGACATGAGACCTCTCTCACTCATGGCTTGTCCTCTCAAGTGGGGGAAAGACAATGCACAACGTTACCCACTGCTGTCAACCTGGGCCAAGTCATATCTCTATGTCACAGAAACCTCAGTCCCAAATGAGAGGGGTTTTTTCTGTTGCAGGGGACATTTTAAATGCCCAGAGATACCAGCTTTTACCAGATTATATTTATATGATAATTTTCCTTTAAAGCCATCTCTATCTAAGTGAGTGAGTGATTAAATGTTGAATGTGATGAGTTTTCAACAATACTAAATTGAAACTTAATTTTTTTACATGGTTTAATATTTTTTTTGTTATTAAAATTGAAGTTCCTGTTTCAAAGCTTACAGATAGATGGCTAATTTGTATGTCATTGACACTTTTGGCACTTTTTTGGAGTATTTTCATAAGTTTTGTTTTTTCCTGTAAATGATTTAATAAATACCGTACCGTGACATTCATACCGAAGTATTACCGTACCGTGAAATTCTGATACCGTTACATCCCTAGCGGATATAAAACCAACTTTACCTAAATAATTTTATCTAGTCCATGACACTGCAATGCAAGTTTATTCTGTAGCACATTTTATACACAATGCTAATTCAAAGTACTTTACATAAAGAATGAAAAACTATCAGAAAAATCATCACAACAATAAAAACAAGGACATTTTATATTTTAAATTAATTTAGTCACCTAAGAACAGAACTGAAATTGATTATACAAAAAATAAAGTGGGGCTAGTTTGGACGTAGCACAGTGCTCATTTAGCAAATCCACAGATAAACAATATGCTAATTGTGGCCGTTAATGTAAAGTTAACATTATGCCAAGTGGACACAAATGAAACAATGCACTTTGGCGTATTATTTTGCAGTGCACTAACGTATGCAACATGCTAAACAAGCATACGTTAACTACATGAGTAATTTTAACCACTAATACAGCAGATTCATGGACATCGGTAATCTGCATTTTTGCCGCAACTAATTTATAAATGATTCTGCATTATCTTTGAAGAGAATCGATTTTTTAATGTGATTAATACACCATACTTACTCAAATTCAACATTGAACCGTAGCCACGCACCTAACTTCTGCGTCTGTCTGTGACTGTGTGACAGGCTGCGTGTACGTGAGGAGTAGGTGGATCAAACCACTATGAGGAAGCGGGGGGTGAACTCTTTCTAAATGCATTTTAAATAATAAATGCGGGTTTTTTTCTACTTAGACAATTATTTTAGGTATACACACATATATTTTTCAAAATAGAGAGTGCGTTTATATATATATATTTATATATTTTATTTGGTGAGGAGGACAATGAACATGTTCCCCCCGGGATTTACGCCCGCAAATCAAAATCAAATCAAAATCAAATCAAAAGTATCAGCGCTTGAATAAATGGCCTTAGCAGAAGCCATCGTGCATATCAAAAACAGGCAAAGCAATAGATTAATATTATTCAACATATCATAGAGATTTAAAGAAAAATATTATATGTAACCCCATTTGTAATCTTTAACATTTTCAAAAGTAACTGTAATTTAATTACATATTTTTCTTAGTAACTGTAACTAATTACTGTTACTTTTATTTTGTAATTAAATTACGTAACGGCGTTACATGTAACTAGTTACTCCCCAACACTGCCGTTAGCATTGTCATCGATCATGCATCAATCTAATTCTAAATACTTAATAACTTTGAATACTTTTGACTAAATTTAGTAAAGGAGCAAAGATAAATAATGTCTACTTTAATAGTGGAAAGGTTGTGATTGTATTCAATCTGAGCACAAACGCGATAATGAGAGGTCTTGCAGTTCATTTGAAAAAAAGCCTATTTAAGAGCTTGCATGTCTGTTTTAGCGATTTGCATGTATGAATGCGCTCTCGTGTTAAAATAAAGCACTCGTCGCCACATTTCCAGAAATGAGTTATTGCGCAATACATCCATTCCCGCGCCGCCATTCATCCTGTGTTTAGAGGAGTGACAGGTCAGAGGCAAGTCGACTCAATCGGTCTTTGTCAGTCACGTGCGTTTGTTGTGTGTGACGTCACACCGGCGCCATTTTTGTGGTATCGCTTTGCTTAAAAACATTGAAAGTGTAAACTTTCAATGTTGTTTTGGAGTTTAGTTGTTTATTTGAGGATATTATGGATATAAGGATTTTGGAAGCACAGCTTTTTAATTTCCTGACATTCCTCTTACTTTTTTTCTCCACACACATGCAAACATTCACCTCACACCCTCATGCTACACTTTAAATGTCAAAAAAAGACAGCTTTGCATGCCATGTATTGCTACATTGCTCTTGCAGTTTTTGTGTGTGCACCATATTAAATAAACCCAATATTTCATTATTTTCTATTATTATTATTATTATTTTTAAATTATTTTATTAGTTTTTTTATTATTTTATTTACTTTATTGTGTTTAATCTACAACATTATTCTTTTATTTTATTGAGCATTTTATTTTATGATTTTCTGTGCACATCTTTTGCACTGCAATATCACTCCTTGCATTTTTTTTTGTCCTTTTGTTTTTATTCTTTTTATTTTTTTGTTTTTGTGTCTTCAACCCTCTGCGTGTTTATACATTAAAAAATTAAAAATAATAATAATATTACTTTTTGTTTTTGTGCTGCAACATTGTGCTGTTTTGTACTATCACTTATTTATTCATTTTGTGTATATGTGTTTTGTTCTACAACATTTGTACAGTTTTGTCAGAAATATTTTCTTTTCAAGTCAAATGACTGCAAATGACAAAAAATAAATAAAAAATCTAAGGGACAAAATGTTTCTTAAATAAATAATCAATAAGAAATTAATGTAGCTGTAGACAAAGAAGCACAATTAATGAAACGCCAGAGGTTGTTGTGAAACTCACACCACAAAACTGACAGATATTGACTGAAATAATAGATAATCAATTCATTTGAACTATTCCGCCACAACACATTTGACAGTTTTGTCATTGAATTCTCGGGTGGTCTCAAGTCTACACTAAAAATATTCCTACTGCCTTACATGGTTCAGTTGAGTCAAATGAACTTTTCTAGTCATCTCAACTTGCATCAATCAAATAGATTACAAATATTAAGTTAAACTTGGTACAACTTTAAAAATGTTATTATATTAAAAGATGTTAAAGCAACATCAAAATATTTGTTGTCTTGACTTTTTGTCATTACATTTTTTGCAGTGCAGCTAAAACTTTTTTTTTTCTATTCTTTAGCGGATAAATAGCTTTTTTGAATTGCCTGAAAAACCACCTCTTGCAAGTCTGAAGTGTGTGTTTGTGTTTGTGTGTGTGTGTGTGTGTGTGTGTGTGTGTGTGTGTGTGTGTGTGTGTGTGTGTGTGTGTGTGTGTGTGTGTGTGTGTGTGTGTGTTTGTGTGAGAGTGGCAGTTTTTGCTAATTAAACATTTCCAATGGACATATTTTCAATTCATAATGTCAGTTTGTGCAACTGTAGGGTAATAGAAATGGAGCGACTAGAGACCTGCACTAAAAGTCTTTAGTCTTGATGGTAAAGTAAACTAAGAGTTCATTAAGTTAGAATTAGATAGAAGTCTAATTGAATAGATTATTAATGGATTTTCATCGTTTGAAGATGTGATGAGATTTTTCATGGATTTGTTTGTGGTTTCTATTGAAGCTTGTTTCTGCCTCGGAAAGATAGCAATTCTCTGAATTATTCGACTTTAACAATTCTAAACAAGAAATCTGAATCGCAATATAATTCTTAAAGGTCAGACTCCAGGATCTGTAGGTTTACTGTATTAGCGCTGGGCAGATTAATTACATGCAAAATATAAGTCTGACATTATATATGTGTGTGTATTATATATATTTGTTTTGTATATGTGATACACACATACATAGAAACTAAACTACACAAAACTATTTTGTTACATATATATGTTAAATCTAAATATAAATCAACATTTTCTTTAAACAAACAAAATTCAATACTTTTGAAACAGAGAATTAAGCAGATGAACACAACACACAGCACATACAGTATTGTACAAAACACATTTTTATTGATGTTGTACAATGTTGTTCACCCTCCTCCTTCACATACAGTATGTCTCTACTCCTCTACTTTGTTCTTTGTCTTCCTCGTTCATACTGTTACTTTTTCTTGGCCGCCTTCTCCTTCTCCTTTTCTTCACCACCTCCTCCTCCTCCTTTTCAATGTCATTCATTTGCTCTTTCTCCTCAATGTGATTCTCCACCTCCTCACTTTCCTTTCCTTCTATCTCCTCCACTTCTTCCACCTTGCAGTTTTTTCTTGGCCGCCGCCTCCTCTTTCTCTTCACCTCCTCCTCCTCCTTTTCAATGTCATTCATTTGCTCTTTCTCCTCAATGTGATTCTCTACGTCCTCACTTTCCTTTCCTTCTATCTCCTCCACTTCTTCCAACATGCAGTTTTTTCTTGGCCGCCTCCTCCTTCTCTTTTTCTTCACCTCCTCCTCCTCCTCCTTTTCAATGTCATTCATTTGCTCTTTCTCCTCAATGTGATTCTCTACGTCCTCACTTTCCTTTCCTTCCATCTCCTCCACTTCTTCCAACATGCAGTTTTTTCTTGGCCGCCTCCTCCTTCTCTTTTTCTTCACCTCCTCCTCCTTTTCAATGTCATTCATTTGCTCTTTCTCCTCAATGTGATTCTCCACTTCCTCACTTTCCTTTCCTTCCGTCTCCTCCTCTTCTACCTTGCAGTTTTTCCTTGGCCGCCTTCTCCTTCTCCTTTTCTTCAGCTTCTCCTCCTCCTCCTCTTCCTCCTCCTCCTTTCCAATGTATTTTATTTCCTCCTCATTTTTCTCCTCCTCAGCTTTCATCTTGTCCTCCTCCTCCTCCTTTATTTGCTCAAACAGAAACTTTGCCGCAGATAGCCTTCTGGCGATAATTTTCCTTCTCCAGAACTCCTTCTCTGACAGTCGGGTGCTGGTATCTTTCCTTTTCTTTTTCTCCACCACCACCTTCTCCTCTTTCATCACCTCCTCCTCCTTCTCCAACACCTCTTCCTTCTGCATCATCTCTTTCTCTTCTTCCTTTTTCTCCACCACCTTCTCCTCTTCCATTTTCCTTCTCCAGAACTCCTCCTCTGACAGTCGGGTTCTGGTATCTTTCTTTCTTTTCTTTTTCTCCACCACCACCTTCTCCTCTTTCATCACCTCCTCCTCCTTCTCCACCTCTTCCTTCCTCATTATCTCTTTCTCTTCTTCCTTTTTCTCCACCACCTTCTCCTCCTCTGTTAGTTGGGTGCTGGTATCTTTCTTTATTTTTTTATTTGTCTCCACCATCTCCACCACCACCACCATCACCACCACCTTCTTCTTTTTCATCATCTGCTCCTTCTTCTCCACCACAATCTCATTCTGCATTATCTCCTTCTCTTCCTTTTTCTCCACCACCTTCTCCTCCCCACTTTTCTCCTCCTCCTCCTCATTTGTCTTTTCTTGCTTTGTGTTATCTTTCTCTTTGTCCACCACCTCCTCCTCTTCCATCACCTCCTCTTTCTTCTCCACCACTTCCTCCTGCATTATCTCCTTCACTTCTTCCTCTTCCACAATCATCTTTTCGTAGATCTCATGTTCAGAATCTGTTAAGACAAATGATTGCAGTTTGCACATAGTACAAAGTCATTTTCAAGGAGACGTTAAACTCCAGATAAAGGGGAGTAAAAATACAGTTTATTAATGAGATTATACACTAGAAAATATTGAGATGCAAAAACCATCATTTACCATCAGATGAGGAAAGTGTGAACGGCTCATTACGAGGACAGAAGCAGAACCATCGTAGAGCAGCTCTGATGAAAGAAGCAACCTTGCTCTTCTTTCTCTTCTTTCTCTTTTCTTTCACTTTCTCCTTCTCATCTGTTAAAAGAGAAATGATTGCACATCTTTACACACTTGTTGAGAAAAATTTAAAACGAACATTCACCAAAAACAAAAACCCCAATATATAACCATTTTAAAAAGTTATTGTAGCTAAACCAAGGTTACCACAAGTTTGCCATGGATTTGCTACACTTTTGTATTTTATTATTATTTATTGTATTGACTATAATATTTTATTATTTTCATGTTATATAAAACTGCCTACACAAATGATCAATGCACCAAACGATATAAAAACTACATGTTCAGTGCACTTTTTTAAAATAGAAAACTGAATACTGGGGTATATTGCACAGCTAGAGTTTTTCAGCCAACATTAAATTTCGGATTAAAGGTTTCTGTGATTATTTAACATTTTATAAACATCGTGATGTAAATAAATTACAATCAGTTAAATTAACCTAAGCATTCGTTTAGTTGTTCAAGCATAAAACGAGACGATAGTCTATTGTATGGAACCGCTAGCACCGTCAGTACCAGCAGGCTAGCGCAGAAACTCTTAAAATTTAAAATACTGAGCTAAAATAAATTTTCATGTTTATTTTAAATGTAATTTAATGCAGTGATTCTTGTCCGGTCTGAGACCCACTTTATATCAAATATATATTAGTCAGTGAAGATCACATATTTTTAAAGAAAACAGATCTTAAATGTGGTGATTTTGTAATGGAAAGACAGTTAAACGAAAGCCATCGGGCTGTCGGCTGAAAATGAAAAGTCTGTGTGCATATCTCATTTTACTAAAGGATTTTAGACTAAAGTTGTATCAGAAAAGCTGAAAATGAAATACATTATCATTTTACCCAAAATGTTGCATTAAGATGCACGTGAATGCAATGCTAGCCAGCAGTTTAACCAGCTGTCTATTATCCTGTACAAACATTATTTTTAATAGTAAGTATATTATTATGTCAGGAAAACACTGGATATTGGATAGCACAATGTAAATAAGACTCACTATTAGTGCCATTTCTTGGCCTTTCTTTGAGCTGCTTCACTTTTCTTTGGCTCTGGGAGATCTTGCAGGCTTTGGGAACTTCGTCTTCCTCCATTTTAGCAGCTGATGTTGTGGGGAGATCAGAAATCTGTTCAACCATCATATAATTCGGTACAGGGTTTCAGTCTTTCACCTGTAACCACTCAAAAACTTGGGGTTTGCTAGCTGGAATAGGATGAGGATTTCGGTCTTGCACCGTGAATCACTCAAACGAAAGATGTTCAATGGCTGAGACGGTCTCAAAACTCTCGGAACGCAAGTTTTTTAACACTTAACAGCCAAAAACACACCTGTACTACTCCACTTCAACAAACTCACAAGATATTCTCCGATGATGCAGGGCTTCAAGTACACTTTTGGAATGCGTTCTATTCTCAGAACATGTCACTATGGTAACAAGACATAAGACTAAGAAATGTTTTCTTTTAAACTCAAATGACTGCAAATGTGCAAATGACATAAAATAAATGAAAAAATAGCTAAATAAATTGATCTAAGGGACAAAAGCTGTCTTAAATAGATAATCAGTTAGAAATTGCTGTAACTGTAGACAAAGAAGCACAACAAATGAAACCTGAGAGTTTTTTGTGAAACTCAAACAACAAAACTGACATATATTGACTGAAATAATATCTAATAAATGAATTTAAAGTATTCCGCTTCAATGTGATCCATCCAGCTAGACATGCCGCAAATATACATGCCATTTCCATAAGAAATAAATAATATAGTCATTAGTGTAGGAGTGCAACATCAACTCGCAGAAAAACAAAAATCAAAACTAAATGTAAATAATTACCTTTGAACAGAAAATATAGTTTAACAAATGAAAATCAAGAAAATAATTCAGAATCAGGCCGTAAGAGGCAGAACAAATGTGTGCAAAAGCGCAGGCAACATATATTCAAAATGTGAATCAAAAATAGTTGAGTTGGTAACACTGAGTGATCAAAAAATGAAATACAAAATAACTTCATTTGCTAAAGTATAGCCAGAATGATTTTTTAATCTGCAGATAATGCTAAACATGCTAAACTTTTAGGAATAGTGTATTATTGTTATAATTGATCATTTTTATATCCCTTTACATAATCTTCCATTTACAATCAAATTATTTACATAAGAAAGTGTGAGTGGACAACATAAAGTTTATAAATAGGCATGAAACTTAAGGGTTTATAACAGAAGCGCATTAGAATAAGAGTTATACTCAATCAATTTGGACCAAATCCAAACAATATATATTTTTGCATTTTTTGTGTTGTTTTCTTCATAATAAATATACTTTTAACAATGTTAAACTTGTAATTAAAAAAGAGGCTTGTTGAAAAAAATCTACACAACTATTCAATTCAATTCAGCTTTATTTGTATAACGCTTTTACAATGTAGATTGTGTCAAAGCAGCTTCACATAAATGGTCATAGTAACTGGATAAGATGCAAACTAGAGTTTTCTAGTTTTGACACATTAAAATATGTGGTAAAGAAATAACTACATGTGTTCCTTTTTCAATTTCATTGGTCTAACCAGGCCATTAACCGAAAACCATTAGTGTTTAGACATGTATGATCTAAAATCTCATTCATAATGGTCTTAAAATTACCTTAAAATGTCTTAAATTTGACTTGATGAAACCTGCAGAAACGCTGAAATAATGAGGGCTTTTGTTATGGTGCAGACAGAGAAAGGTAACTTTTTACTACAATAAAATCACATTAAATACATTTCCTTATTGAAATCATTATTAATTTTAAATGAATTCAAATCAAAAGAGCTAGTCAAAGCTGTTAAGTATTGCCAAAGTATTGCAGAATACATAAACAATGAGTACAATCTTAAAGTGATTTTGTAATACATATATAGAATATATACCTACACACACTTAGTTTTAATAAGTACGCAAATAAGAAAAACTGATATGATTATTAAAAGATAATGGAAAAAAATATTAAGAATAATAAATAAAAATACAATACACAATGGTTTATTTATTCAGATGGTTTGTAGTAATACCATCCATATATATATATGTGTGTGTCTGTGTGTGTGTGTGTGTGTGTGTGTGTGTGTGTGTGTGTGTGTGTGTGTGTGTGTGTGTGTGTGTGTGTGTGTGTGTGTGTGTGTGTGTGTGTGTGTGTGTGTGTGTGTGTGTGTGTGTGTGTGTATTGTGTTTTTTGCATCATATAAGTATTTTGACTTTAATAATGGGAATAAAATAAACTTTAAACAAACCTTAGATGGAAATAATGAAAAAAGCAAAATGATAATTAGAGGGAAAAACATAAATCCAAAATTATTTAGTCACATAATACAGTATATATTCACTGGCCACTTTATTAGGTACACCTTAATTCGCCTTCCGAACTGCCTTAATTCTTCGCGGCATAGATTCAACAAGGTACTGGAAATATTCCTTAGAGATTTTGGTCCATATTGACATGATAGAATCACTAAGTTGCTGCAGATTTGTCAGCTGCACATCCATGATGTGAATCTCCCTTTCCATCATATCCCAAAGGTCCACTATTGGAGGCCATTTGAGTACAGTAAACTCATTGTCATGTTCAGGAAACCAGTCTGAGGCATTGACATAATGCTCAATTGGTACTAGTTGGTTCAAATTGGCACAATAGAATAAAAACAGTTATACTAGGAATTAGTATTCAGATACTTTTTTTTCTATGTGAATATATTTGAAAATCGATTAGATTCCTGTGATTTAGTTGTTCAGAATTTTTTGTTTGTTTGTTTAGAAAAACTTCTCAAGCACACATTATATGATTTGCCATTTTAAAGACGTTTCTAATGTTACAAAAGATTTTATTTTAAATGAATGCTGCTGAAATTGATTTTTGTGTACAGAGTGTTAAAAGTAAAATGTATGAACTGCATAAAATTTTAGATTTGATCATATATTAACAAAATAAATCTAATGTATGTATTAATTGGTTTTTAAAGGTTCAAAGGTTTTAAATTATGAATAATAAATGTAGCAGGACATTAAATATATATATATATATATATATATATATATATATATATATATATATATATATATATATATATATATAAAAGAGAGAGAGAGAGAGAATAAAAATAAGTGTGTCCTTCTAGCGGCCCAATACATTAATGCTTGTCACAAAAAGAGAGAGCAGACCAAAAAAACATCAGTGATGCGCCGGCAGAAACACACACACACCTAGGTGATTATAAATTAATCATTGTAAATATACTGATTATTATTGTTTTTATTACTGTTTTATCCTAAAATGTTGATTGTTAAATGTAGTTTATTCTGATCTATGTTTGTATTGATTTTTATGAAAAATATGATATGTTGAATAATAATATAATATATTGAATATTAATGTGATATATTAAATAATATGCTGTATTGTTAATATTTTATTTAATTATTATATATAAATATCATCTTTTTTTACTACTACTATTTTTTACTATTTAATTTTTATATGTATGTTACTTTTTATGTAAACTTTATAACTGCTTTGGCAATACATTTGTAACATTTGTCATGCCAATAAAGCAATTATTGAATTGAATTGATTAGAATAAACTTTTAAACTTTTAGATATTTTTTTAAATATTAAAGACTACCAAATAGAATAGAAATTGGATTGTTGATTGTAAAAAAAAGAACTTTTTACAGTTTCTAAGAATGAATATGAATAAAATACTGTTTACCTGTCATCACTTTTCACCTTCAGCTTACAAACCTGTTTGAGTTTGTTTCTTTTGTTGAACTCACAACAGGATAATTTGAATATGGAGAAAAGCAGCAGCCATTAACTTCCATAGTATTTTGTATTACTACTATGGAGGTCAATGGCTGTATTTTTCCAACATTCTATGTATCTTCTTGTTTTGTGCTCAACAGAAGAAATATGTTCATAAAATCTTGTGTAAATGGTTAGTAAATTTTTTATTTTTGCGTGAACTGTCCCTTTAACTGTTTTAATTTCATGTGTATGATCTAGGCCTCAGAAGGCTCTCATGGAGTCAAACGCCCTCATGATAGCAACCACGTCTCTGGTCCTCCTCAGAAGTCTCCCTGCACTTCTCCTGCTCCAGCAGCAATGCAGCGTTTAGAAGACGACGAGCAGCCCGAGAACAAGGTTGAAGAGGAAAGTGTAAGTGTTCCTGCTGCCGAACAAAACCCTCGTTCTCGGCGGAAGTCCTTGAGGAGATCATCCAGAGGCCGGCGCTCTCTACCGGCCTTCAGCAGCTCCTCTCAGCGTGAGTCCTGCATCACAGAGCCTTTTACAGGACGTTCTGCTGGAGTCATTTCTGATTGTTGATGTTCTCTTTTAGCTCTGTGTGAAACCATCAGTCTGTCTTTACCTGATGATGAGAGACTGGAGATGCTCATGAAAGCTGCGATGCAGGTCTTTACAATGCAGTTTTTGTATTACTTTTTGGTCCTTGATGAGTTTGACTTTTTACCTTTTCGTCTTTGCGGATTGTTTTCTAGAGGACGGTGCAGAGGGTCAAAAGCAGTCTGTACACCATCCCTGGTGTTGATACAGAGACTCTTCAGACTCAAGGTAAGTAAAGTCAGGGTTTTTAAGTGTTCTGTCTGGATCAATGGTAATGAAAGTATGATCAGTCCTCAGTGTTACATTTTCATGACTTTTTTTGGTAGGAAATTCATTAAAAAATAACAGCTTTTTAAAAAACATTTAAGAGACAACTTCAAAGTTATTATTGTGTATCTGGATTTGGCTTTAATAGGTACACTGAGTGAAATGTCCATTTGTTAGTTTTTTAAACTACTGATAATGTGTTTTAAAATTTTCAATCAAGAGTTATCATTTAGATCATTTATTTATGAAAATAGATCAATATAAAATATTCACTTTTCAGAGCTTAAAACCATTTTATTTATTATTGTTGTTCTTTATTGGGATGGCAGAGTGTTTAGACAGGAAGTAGCATGGAGCCAGATCAGTTTCAAAACTAATACATTTACAAAGAAGTTTTACACATCCACAACACAATTCACTTTTACAAAATCCAATTTGTAAGTTCAAAACACAATTTGTAAATCCACAAGTCCAATTTGTAAATTTAAAACAATTAAAAATTACACAAATCCCATTATTAAGTTCAAAACACAATTCAAAAATACACAAATTTAATTGTTAAGTTCAAAACACATTTTGTGAATGCACGAATCCCAATTCGTAAATTCAAAGCATGATTCAAATACCATTCGTAAGTTCAAAACACTATTCGTAAATATACAAATCCCATTCATAAATTCAAAACACGATTTAAAAATACACAAATTCCATTTTTAAGTTCAAAACACGATTTAAAAATTCACAAATTCCATTTGTAAATTCAAAACACAATTTGTAAATACACATTCCATTCATAAGTTTAAAACACGATTCAAAAATACACAAATTCCACTCTTAAGTTCAAAACACAATTTGTAAATGCACAAATCCTATGTATAAATTTATACATGACTGAAATACTATTCACAAGTTCAAAACACAATTCGTAAATATACAAATTCCATTCATAAGTTCAAAACACAATTCAAAAATACACAAATTTCTTTCGTAATTTCAAAACACAATTTGTAAATACACAAATTCCATTCATAAGTTCATACACAAACAAATCGCTCCCTCCGTCAGTATGAGAAGTGAAAGCAGGTGTGGAGGTGTGTTTCAGGACATGATTAGAACTAATTTAACAGGGTGGGTGGATAGTACATTTCCATACACACAAACACAAGCTTTTTGTCAGGAATGCCTGTGCGATCACTTATCCATCAATGTAGAAAAGTGATGTAAAATTATACGTTTCGTAATTAAAAAAAAAAGATACTGCACACTGACCTCCGGGAAAACTCCCGATCATAGATATATGTATATATGTGTGATTCTCTGGCTCTGGATTGCCACAGTTCTCCATTGCAGATTGGTCCCGCATTCATTTCAAAGGAGCGATACCCTGTACTAAATTGACGGCTCTATTGACGCATTCCTTCTAATAGACAACAACAGGGAAGGCGACATCTAATGTATATATCTATGGCGTTCGGTCATTAACTGTCGAGTGCATTTTAATATCTGAGAGTGTGTTCTAAGTCTACTGATTGCACTAACTGTACTGCGTGCAGTGCTGCCATCACATGGCGTTCACTTGTATTGCTTTATCAATTTACTAATTCTAAACCAAACCTTCTCAGAAGCAGCATTTTAAAAACTCCCTTGCGGGCCGGATAAAAGTGTTCAGCGGGTCGCTTATGGCCCACGGGCTGTAGTTTGCCCACCTCTGCTTTAGGAACATGATCTGTTACCACACTGCAAATCTGATATTGGCCACATTTATAACAATGTAAACAGCCATGCAAAAAAATCAGATATGAGAAAAAAATCAGATTTGAGTACTAAGCCTTGCAGTGGGAACATAGCCTAACACTCACCATTGCTGCATTTATTTCATTAAGAAATAGCTCTTCTATATTCATGTTATGAAATGTGTTTTCAGTCTCATTTCTTCAGTCTTCAGTGTCACATAATTCTACATAAATCATTCTATAATGCTGATTTAAGAAACATTTATTACAATTAGGCATTGTGAAAGCAGTTCTTTCGATTTAACGTTATCTTTGATGAATAGAAGTTAATTTATTGACAAAAAGCCATGTTTCCAGTTTCAATTAAGCCCTTATCTATTAGGATTAGTGAGCTAAATAACATTCACAATGGAAATCAGCAGGATTTACAACAAAAGTAATGAATAATCACATCCTATGCTATTGTGTATTAGGGCTGAACAATATATTGTTTGAGCATCAATATCACAGTGTGTGTCTGCAATAGTCACATCGCAGGATTAGATTATTTATTAAAGATGAAAAGATAAAGATATTATATTTTTTTTATTTATACAATTGTGACCGTGTTAGTTTACATTTGGTTCATTTTCTGTATTTGAATACTGTTAGACTTCCTAGAAAACCATAAAGCGCCACATTTTTTATTATATTTATTATAATTTATGCAGATACACTGCATAAAACACTCTGATCTTTCCCAGCCAATTTAAATGAATGAAATGTTTCCAAATAGAGCTGTTCAAATCATCTAGTGAAATTATATTAATTTTACAAAATATGTCATGGCAAAACAAAACATTGCAATGTCAGAAGTTTTCCGATATCGTGCAGCCTTATTATGTATACACTTAGGCTGTGTTTTCTTTACGTATTATTAACATGTGTATAGCATCTCTTCTGACCGATATCACTGATCAAAATCAATGCCATTCACTTTCAGTTGAATCTTTGCATGAAGAATGGGACAGTCTGGCAAAAGATATAAGCAGAGAAGCCCAGAACTCCCTTCAACCTGCTGAAAGGTAAAGTTCAGTTTGTTTATATGTTAGTTTACATTAATCTCTACTTCAATCCTGAAACACATTCAAATCCTCTTTTTATTTGCAGCGATCCCATTGTTAACATGACCACCGCACGCATTCAGGAGGACATTAGCAGGTAACTTTTTTTTATCATCTGGCAAGACTTCACAATAACACGGCTGAGTGATGTAAAAAATAAAGTATGTACTTCAAATTTGAACTGAATAGCATTTAATTTTAGTGCAAATAAACAACAGTATAGCACATGTTTAGCTTTGTTTGCATGCAGATTAAACCAGTGTGAAGTTAATTCATTTTCATCAATGATTATTTGTGATATTTTTTCTTATTGAAAGTACTTGAATTTCAGACATATGGATATAAAGTCTGGAAAGTGCTTAAAAACCAACATTGGTTTTTGAAAGTGCTTCAATTCAAATGTAAAAATTGTGAATTTATTGTTCTTAAATTAAACATTGCAGAAGAACTATGACAAAAAAATGCACATTTGATCAATATTTTAGAAACCACAATTGAATAATTTCAGTATATAGTTAAACATAAGTACTTTGATCATGACTGTTTAAATCTGTCTACATTTTTAAAATGATGCATTCAAAACATCATCATCATTACTGTGACATTTTAATGTAAATATTAAGTGTAAGTGAAATGTTTAGTACAGTAAGGGCTTTCATATTTGCTGGCGGTGGGAATTACAACAGTTCTTGATTTGAAATTAATGGTGCTTTTAAAAAGACAGTGGGAACCCTGTGAGTCATACCACCCAGCCTTACATCACCGTAGGAATGTAGTTTATTTCATGACCTAATTTTATCATGTTCATCAATGGATATTAAAGTGCATTGTAAAAGGTTATATTTTGGTTTTGGGAGTCTCGAACAAAAGGCTGATATGAATGCAAGATAAAAAGTAAAATAACACTTTTATTGTCTTATAATATGCATTTAATTTGATCTAATTAACCCAATGAGTCCCATATAATCTGCTCACTGAGGAGCACCCTCCTCTTTGTTTTATTATTATTATTAAATTTTATTACTATTTCCTTTGTTTAGCAAGGAGATCACATTGAGACAGTACTGTCTCTTCTTCCAGTGAGATCTGGGGCCTCATGTACGAAGACTTGTGTTGAATTAATGCTAAAACATTGCGTGCGGACAAAGCTGTAAATGTGCATACGCAGTAAAAAATTCAGATATATGGAAACACTTCGCACGCGGAAGCCCAAGCTTTTTCCATCTGTACATCCGTATTAACTTGAAATTGAGCGCTCAAGTGCAAAACCTCTCCTTGCCTTCTCCCCCTAATAAATATGGTAATGACTTCACTTTGGGAAAACCAAACAACAAAGCAATGGCAAAAGCGAGCAAGAAGAGAAACTTCACAGACTGTGACCGGAAAAAAAAACAGTGTTATTTGCAAGTTTGTCTTAATTTGTTGTAATAACAAAAAAAAAAAAAAAAAAAAAAGAGTAAGAGAGTTTAGCTGATGCGGTTAACGTAGTGGGGTCTGAACATCGCACTGTGAGTGAATTAAAAAATAAATGGTCCGATGTAAAGGTGCAGGTTAAGAGTAGAATAGCGGCGCACCGTTGTAGTGTGGACTGAAAAGGGGATGCTGAACTAACACCCTTTGAGGAGAGAGTTGCCTCAATTGTGGGCGACACTTTACTGTCTGGAGTAGTATCCGTGTCTGTGCGAGACAGATGTATTAACTTTGTTACGGCGGTATAGCAGCACCCCTCTGCTCTTGTCAAGGCAGCGCCACCGCCATTTCAGCTGCCCAATTATCCGCTTTACATCTGGCCAACACTGCCATTGCCATAGACTAAAGGTTGTAAACGTGTGTGTGTGTGTGTGTGTGTGTATACACACACTCACACACAGTTAAAGGCAGAATTATCAGCCTCCATATCAAATTTCCTCAAAGTAAAGAAGGTCAAGGTGCTCCAGGATTGGCCAGCCCAGTCACAAGATTTGAGCATTATTGAACATGTCTGGGGTAATAGAGAGAAGGCATTTAAGATAAATCTAAAGAATCTCAATGGGGAGTTCTCAACTCTGGGAGTTCTGCAAGAACGCTTTCTATGTCATTGCAGATGACTTTATTCGTAAGTTATCTGAGTCATTGCAGAGATGTATGGATGCAGTCCTCCAAGATCAAGGGAGTCATGCACAATATTAATTCTTTTCCCACTGCACCATGACTTTATATTCTATACTGTATTATTTCTGTTAAGTGACTAGACTTTTGTCTGAGCAAAGTCAGACCTTACTGTCCTAATTAAATAATTAAAAAATCACAGCATGATCATATTTTATTTTGGTAAATAAGCGTAATCTAGAGGCCTTTTCCTTTCATGTCAGCCACTTCTGATACCAAATGATCAACTAGAAGTCACGTGATTGTTTGTTGTTCCCTAAAACTTGGATAGTCGACAAGACTTTTGTCAGATAGTGTAAGTGTGAGCCCAATGCAGGAACATATTGATAAAGCACTGCAGTTTTAGACTAGCATATACATAATCAAAACTTCAAGTAATGCGACAACCATTCAGTAATAATAATTTCTGCGCATCTGCAAAAGTTTAACTATTACCATTATTATTACTACTATTAACTTTGTGGCATCAGCACAAACTTGTCAGAGGTTTGCTCGGGTTGGCATGGCTCAAGCCAAAGGTGGCAGTATGATGCAATCCCATCTGCCAGAATTCACTACAAAGCAATTCCATGTAAATGTCAACTTGCCATGAAAAACTAAAGTTTTTACTAAAATAGCGAATCCCTTTCTAGGTTTTTTTTGTGTAGGCTTGTATTTTACACTACTGTCAAAATACTCAAAAATGTCTCTGTCAATGTTTTTAAACAATTGTATTTCATTTACCTAAGTCACATAAGTGGCAATTTCACATCCGTCACATCCATAATGAAGCTTTTTCCTCATAAATTCAAAAATATTAAATAAAAGCAATCATTTTTGTTCTGTAGTAAGCCAACTCTAATCCTTTTGATTAGCATTATTTCTTTTGGGTATTTTAATATTTAAAACTCAGCTGGATCTTTTCATTCACTTACCGCTGAGTTACACACTGCACGACAGGTCATTTTTAATAGTTCTTTAATAGCCATCGTGTGTTTCTGAAGGTTACAGGCTGAATGCTCGTCATGGGAGGCACTACTGGACAAACACCGGTCCAAAGCTGATGAACTGAACAAGTGAGCACAACTGCACAAGCACACGAGCACATGAATAGATGCAGAAGGACTTTGATCATTGTGTTGTTGGATTGTGTTAGCTGTGGTTCTCTGTCCTGTTGCAGATGTGTGGAGCGGGGTGAAGACACGGGTGTGCCACTGAACCCATCATGCTTTGCCAAGTCTTCACAGAGTCAACTCATTCTGAACAAACCTGACTACAAGACTGTGCTCACAAGACAGCAGAAACTACTCCAAAACATGGAGCTAGTGGTGAGATTGTGACGCACAACTATTCTTCCCAGAGAACCAGATATAGATTTTGAACGCAGTCATATAATCTATTCATATAAAGCTGATGAAGGTGCATAGAATGCCTCGAAAAACAATGTTTGATTGTTCCCTCATATCAACATAGAAGATTCATTCAATCATTTTCTTTTTGGCTTAGTCCCTTTATTAAACTGGGGTCGCCACAGCAGTTTGAACCGCCAACTTCCAGCCGCAACCCATCATTTGGAAACACTGATAAACTATCATTCACACACATACACTACGGACAATTTAGCCTACCCAATTCACCTGTACCGCATGTCTTTGGACTTGTGGGGGAAACCAGAGCACCTGGAGGAAACCCATGCAAATGTGGGGAGAACATGCAAACTCCACACAGAAATGCCAACTGACCCAGCCGAGGCTCGAACCAGCGACCTTCTTGCTGCGAGAGCGCTACCCACTGCAACACCATTACATAGAAGATATGTGGCATATATGTTCTCCATAAACCTTTTCATACATTCATTTACAACCTTAGTATTTGCCCCTATTATGAAATGCTCTGTTTTGACCTTATTTGGAAGGGTCTTGGGTATTAATTATAAGCTCTGCTCTGATTTTCTGTTATTATCCAAACTAGATCCTGGAGGGCCAGTGTCCTGCATATTTTAGCTACAACTTTAATCAACACACCTCCTTGGATGTTTTTAGTATACCTAGAAAGAGCTTGATTAGCTGGTTCAGGTGTGTTTAATTGTGGTTGGAACTTAAATATGCAGGACACCGGCCCTCCAGGACCGAGTTTAGACTCCGCTGCACTAGATCTTGTCATTCACCAGTTAGAAAACTTTATTGTACTTTATAATACTACAATTCCCAACAAAAAAGCTGTATTATATCTTGCACTTTTTCAGTTGTGTAGCTAGCAAAACTTGTCATAATGTGCAATATTTCATGCATGCAAGGATCACTGGTCTCACTCTCTCGTGTGTTTTGTCCTAAAGCAACTACTGTATGCTTAGTGGTTGGCCAGCGGCGTGCAGGTATTACACTTATTACTAGGCCCATCCGGAATCTGCGCACGCAGAATTCCGCAGATTTTCAGCAGATTTCCGCAGATTTTTAGCCCATCATTAATTCTGTTTATTTACTTGAGTAAATGTGTGAACATCTATATTTATTCAGTTTTTAAATTAATTTCAGTAATATTATTGACTAATGTGAAAATGTTCATCTGATTTATGTACATTGCAGTTTGTACAGTAATATTTTATGTCTTTTACTAGATTTATTATATGACAAACTTGCTTTATTTACCAAACAAAGTTAATCTAATTGAATTTGCATTTTAAACATTAAATAAAAGTTTAAAATGTATTATTTTTTATTTCATATATTAAGGTTTTAGTTATGATACTCCCAAAATAATTCTGCAGAAATCCGCTGTCTTTTACCAAAATTCTCAGCAGAAATAGCAAAAATGTCCGCAGATTCCGTCTGGCCCTACTTATTACTAAGCCATGCTTGCATGCTATTTCAGACCGAAAATGCAAAGTAGCACAGTAAACAGCGTCACGTGCTGTTATTATAACATATAAAAGCAACTTTGCCTTCGTGAAGCAGGCTAGGCTGAATATTGCTTACTGATGCTTTGTTGCTAAACTAAATATAAATCTACATTATCGATGTTGTAAAAGGTCCCTTATGAAACTGAAATTAGTTGCATCGACCTTGCGTCTAAAGATTTCAGTGGCTGAACAACACTTCTGTGCATTTAACCCATTCATACCACAACACAATCTACGTCAGCTTTGCCTGACTAAAATAATTTTAAAACACAACATCACCGGTCTAACAGAGCCATGGTTTCGTCCTTCCTCCAGCATGCAAAAGTAACTCAAATATAGATTCAGGATTAAAAAAGATATAATTTAGCTTATTTTTACCGCTGTCACTCTCTCGTGTACGTGCACAAACAGCGGTTATGTCTGTGGGAACAGGGAGTTATCAGCCCGACAAATTTTAATTGGATAAAAAATGTTTTAGTCTTATGCCTTACCCAGAATATAATAATACATATAAACATGTTTAGATTATTTACTTTATTCATTACTATTGGGATGTGAAGAGACTTTCAACCAGCACAACACAAATGTTTCTGAAGACAATCACCTACTGCATCTTTAAATATTGCTAGGTAGAAATAAACGGTTCTTCGTTGATTGAAGTTTCTCAATTATTTAAAATCTAATGAACAAAAAACACACAAACCCAAACTGTTTTTTATTTTGTTTGTTTTTATAACTTAATTTAAAGGGTAATTTGAACTTCTAATAGGTTTCATCATAGTCGGTGCTTTTGGACTAAATAGTTTTGTAAAAACTGATTGACAACCTTAATAATGTCAGCTTACACATCATTAAATCAACAGTTATAAAATTATCATAGGCAAAAGATGTTGTACAAAATTGATTTTAAAAATCTGAACATATCTTTGTCAAATAATTCAGTGTTTTTGTATTGTTACACAGTGATGAATCATTCTCTCCTCAAATATTTACGACTCTAATGCAGAATAAAAATATGCAATAAGTAATCTGAGCTGTGTTTAAAGGGAAGGTTCAACCAAAAATGACAACTCTGTATTCATTTACTCATCCTTTACTTGTTCCTTACATCTTTGTTTTTTCTTCTGCTGTATACAAAAGATGCTGAAGAATACTTAAGAATGTTGAAAACCTGCAACCACTGACTTTCATAGTAGGAAAAACAAATACTGTGGAGGTAAATGGTTACAGGTTTTCAGCATTCTTTAGTATATCTTCTTTTTTGTACAACATTAAAAAAAGTCAAAATAGTTTTGGAGCAAGTAAATGAGGGCAATTAAATTGTTTAAGTGAAGTATCCCTTGTAACGTGGTGTCATAAATAGGTAGAGAGATACTTTTTTGTTTGTTTAAAGAGCTGCTGTGATGTGATGTTGTGTTGCTTCACAGATGGACTCTCAGTGTTGTATAATGAGGGATCTGCTGTCTTTTCATGAGAAATCTCAGCTGCTGCTGAAGGAGACCAGCGCCAGACTAGGTGAGGATATGTGAATCTATAGTGTGGGAAATAGACATAAAATATGGGGTCAGTAAGGTGAATACAGCCAGTTCAAAAAAACATCTGCATATTAGAATCAGGATTTCCACAAGTCATGGGGTTTATGGAATTTTAACAGGTTTATTCCAGACATTGAATGCCAGGGAATTTGATATTTATATATTGTAATTTATAAAACATACATTTTTATTCAAGTTATGGAATATCAAGGATTTTTGTTTGTCACTTTAAATTTATTTTACATTTATCAAAACAAATTTTTTTCTATATCTTTTTTTATATTGCGCTGTTTATAATCGTTATAGGCCAGGGATCAACTTGTTCCTGGCGGTTGTCCTGCAGATTTTAGCTCCAACCCTAATCAAACACACCTGAACAAGCTAATCAAGGCCTTAAGCTGCGGTCACACTGGGCTTTTCTTCCCATAGACTTCCATTCATACGCACACAAATGCGTCAGACTGGAAACACGGGGTCATGTGTCAAGTTTCGCAGGTTGCTGCAGTGCAAAGTTCAAGCTTGGTTAACTCTGACCTGCGAAATCACATCACTTGACTGCGTGAGACCAATCAAGGATCAAAACATGACATCTCTTAACAGAAATTTAAAACATTGAGCAATCGCTTGCTTTTTTAAATGTCTAGTAAGATTGTTTAATCCCGCCCCTTTTCGCAGCACCGTACGACAGAATTTCGCACACACAAACTAGTGTGACTGCAGCTTTACTCTGTATATTTATAACACCCAGGCAGGTTTGTTGAGGCAAGTTGGAGCTAAACCCTGCTGGGCACCGGACCTCCAGGAACCAGATTGGTGACCCCTGTTATAGGCTATTTCTCAGCTTTGATTTATTCCTTCGTTTTATTCCACTTTAATCAAAAAGCAATCATTCCAAATGGTTTCTGTTAACTAACACTTACATGCAATGTTTATTTAAAAAAATTATAATTACATGTTATCATTATTATTATTATTATTAAAAAGCTTTGGGTTTAAAATGTACCAAAAAAGGTATGTTACCAAACTCTTAAACATGTACTTGTGGAATGTCCTATTTTTTTATGTTATCAGACAATGGTTTTAACCTGGAGAGACTTTTTATTTTATTTTATTTTATTACAACTTTTTTTCTTGTTTTTTAAACATCTTAACACAATGGCTAACAAGTTCCGACCTACAAACATTTGCACAACAATTTGACAATAAAAAATACCATATACAAACATTTCTTGTCGGCTTAGTCCCTTTATTAATCGTGGGTCGCCACAGCGGAATGAACCGCCAACTTATCCAGCAAGTTTTTATGCAGCGGATGCCCTTCCGGCCGCAACATAATAAATACAATAAATCAATAATAATAATAAAAAAAGAGGAAAATATTTGTAAAAATAGAAAAATGAATACAGACTTTTAGTTTGAATCTAAAGTAGTCTGACCCTCTTCAATTCAAATTTCTTGTATAATTTATTTCTTTAAAATAATCTGTGAAAGGTTTCCAGATTTTATGTTTTTAGTGTTCTTTCTTTTTTTTTGGGAGAATCTGATTTTCTCCAGTTACCTGGAGAGACTTTAAATGAAATATTTTTAAATGTGAATCCTTCCAAAAATGAGCAATGTTTATCAAAAGTAAACCGTAAATGGTTTCGGATTTTTTTCTTGTTAATTATTATTATTTATGTATTTTATTGTATATATTATTTATTTCTGTCGATGACTGTTTATTGTAAATATTTTTATAATGATAGAAAGGTATATTTATAAAGTGTGGTAAACTTAATCTGTTTTTTGCCGATATGCTGATATGGCACTAAACTCAAAACTCTATTTCTCTCTTTCTCACTCTCTTAAAATGTCCAATTCAAAGGCTGGGTTTTAAAATAGATGACAGAAACTAAAATTGTTGCTTTTCTAAAACTAGCAGCAAGCTATCAAATAAGAATAAAATATCCAGATTTTGAAAGAAGATTTGTCTAAAATCTGAGTAAATATTATTTAGGGCTGCACAATATATCGATTCAGCATCGATATTGCAATGTGTGTGTCTGCAATAGCCACATCGCAGGATTTGCAATGTTGAGTTGGGATTATTGTTGATTATCACAACAGTTGGGAATACATTGTAAAGTTTAGCCATAGCAGTGTGAAACTTTGTCATGTGCTTGTGTTTTAAAGGCATTTCAATAGAGTTTAAAGCATTTGGCCACAAAAATTGTAAATGTACCACTACAAATAATTGTAAATGTACCACTACACTTCCTAATCTGTAATCGCCTCACTGAATATCACACTAACTGAACAAAAAAAAAAAAAAAAAACTACTAATACTTCCCTTCTTCGACTTTACAGACCTGAAACTTGCTTATAGCACTTATTCATTGTTGCTCTTGGTTGTGTAAATTGCTTCCTTGTCCTCATTTGTAAGTCGCTTTGGATAAAAGCGTCTGCTAAATGACTAAATGTAAAATGTAAAAAAAGTACATTTGCATGTTTACTGAAGAATAATATTACAGAATTAATACGATGAAGAATATAGTTTCTGTTAGGGTTATGCAATTAATCGAAAATTCAGTTTTGATTTCAATTTTGGCTTCTAATGATTATGTATTTTATCTTGTGTATTATTTATTGCTGACTTTTACTTGTTAAAATATTTTTATGATTAAAGAAAAGTGAAATTTATAAAATGTGGTAAACTTGGTGTGTTTTTGTGTTTTTGCCATGACCTAGCCAGAGAAGCTGAAATTGCAATAAACTCAAAAGTCTCTGAATACAAGGCAAACCCATGAAATACAGTTATTTCATTAGACACTGGACTTTTTTTCTCTCTTGCAGCTTCCAGCGCAGGATTCAAGGATCTTCCTTCATCTCCAATCAGACAGCTGGTGAAAGCACACATATCTAGTGTTTCCTCCTAGTTCACAGTGCTGTAAATTTCTCTCAGAATACTCAAATATAAAGAGCTCAGGGGTCTGACGTCACCCATTTTGGCTGTGCATTATCAACTTGTTCAATGTTACCAGTAACAAAATGTCATTCTTCTATAAACCAGGATAAAAAAAACCCTGATCTTTCTGACTGATGAATTGTCCGTAGCATCTGCTTTGAGTTAGTGGCAGGAAACAACAATGTATACAGATTACACAATAATGAACACTAGATGGCAGACTAGTTGTTCACCTAAAGCTCTTTTTTTACCTGTATGTTTTTAAAGACAGTTGTGTAGTGCTCTCTTGTACTTTTTAAAAAAATCTCTGAATTCCACATTAAATGCCTTTGTTTCCTTTAAACAAAACAAAACCGTTTCTCCCTTTTTAAAAAAAAAAAAAAAAAGGTTTGATTGCATTTCAAGTTTTTAAACAGTCCCATATGTCTAAATGGACTCATCCATCCCTGGATTTTATTTCCTCCGCCTGAATGCAGAAGCGGAATAAAGAGTTTGTGATGCTATCATGTTTCCAAGGCAAACACAGCCTATGTTTATACGCTTTAAAGAAGCGCTCCACTTTTTTTCTTTTTTCTTTTTTTGAAATAGGCTCATTTTTCAAGTCTCCTAGAGTTAAACATTTTTGAATCCTTGCAGCTGATCACTTGATCTGGCGGAAACATTTTAGCTTAGCTTAGCATAAATCATTAAATCGGACATTAGCATCTGACTCAAGTTCAAAAAACAATTAAGAGTTGTTTTCTAAATCTAAAGCTGGACTCTTCTATAGTTACATTGTGTACTAATGGAAAATAAAAAGTTACTTTTTTTAGGTTGATATGCTAGGATCTATGCTCTTTTTAGTGAAATTATCAAGAAACTATAGTTTGTGGGTATATCAGCCTTACCAAAATATTTTCCGTCAATCTTACTACACGATGTGACCGCAGAAGAGTCAATATTTAAAATTTTTTAAGTATTTATTAGTTTGTATTTATTGAGTGGCAGGGATTTGGATATTTGGTTTAAAGTGGGAACCCTGTGCAATTATTATTTCTTATGTGACTTTAAAGGCTGAAGCTTTGAAATTAATGTAGAAATTAGCTACATTTTAAAAGTACATTGCAATAGAAACACTGTGGAAATATCTTACAGTACTTTTAGTATTTCTTATAATTGGAGCCTCTGTGACCACATTTGTTTGAAAAACATTCAACAAGCAATCTTCCAGACCCCAAATATTTGAATTGTAGTACATATAAATAATTGATCCATCACACATCTAAGTGGGGAATTCAGAATAGAAGACAAAATATTTTTAACTGTAAAAATAAGCTGATGGTGAATCTTTCCAATTTTTATCAAAACAAAACCTTTAAAAACTTTTTTTTTATCTTGTATATTATTGTTATTGTTATTTATGTGTTTTATTTTATATATTATTTAAATAGGCTCACTTTTCAAGTCTCCTAGAGTTGAACATTTTTTTTAATCCTTGCAGCTGATCTCTTTATCTGGTGGAAGCAATTTGGCTTAGCTTAGCATAAATCATTGAATCTGATTAAACCATTAGCATCTCACCCAAATTCAAAAGCATTATTTTGATTAATATTTAAACCTGGGCTCTTCTATAGTTACATTATGTACTAAGATGAGAAAAATGAGAAGTTGCGTGATTAAGCGTAATAATCAAGAAGCTATAGTTTGTGGCTATACCCTTAAAAATAGCAACTTTTCATTTCCCTCAATCTTAGAGTCAATATTTAAAATATTTTAATTATTTATTTTGTATTTATAGAGTGGCAGGGAATTGCATATATGGCTTAAAGTGGGAACCCTTTGCAATTATCTTTAAATTATGTGACAATGAAGGCTGAAGCTTTGAACCACAAAAATGAACTACATTTTAAAGTCTATTGCAATAGAAACACTAGTTTAAACTGTGGAAATATTTAAAATTTTACAGTTTTTAGTATTTCTCTTATTAGTATTTTATATAATGGGAGCCTCTGTGATCATATTTGTTTGAGAAACATTTAACAAGCAATCTTCCAGACCTCAAACATTTGAACTGTAGTACATATAACTGATTGATCGCACATCTAATGTGGTGAATTCTGAATACAAGGCAAAATATTTTTAAATGTGAATCCTTTTAAAATTGTGCAATTTTCATCAAAAGTCAACCATAAAAAACTTTAGATTTTTTTATCTTGTATATGATTTTTTTATTTATGTATTTTATCCTATGTATTCCTTAAATAGGGTAATTTTTTTCAGTCTCCTAGAGTTAAACATTTTTGAATTCATGCAGCTGATCTCTTTATTAGGTGAAAGCCTTTTAGCTTATAGCTTAGCATAAATCATTGAATAAGATTAGAACATTAGCATCTCACTCAAATCAAAAAAAAGAATATAGATTTTATTTTTCTATAATTTAAGCTTATTTAAAGTTACATTGTGTACTTAGACTAACAGAAAATGAAAAGTTGCTCTTTTCTAGGTTGAATGCTGGGAACTATAATGTCATTCTAGCGTAATAATCAAGAATTATAGTTTGGGGCTATATCAGCCTTAAAAATAGCATCTTTTCATTTTCTATCAATCTCACTACACGATGTAACCGCAGAACAGTCATTATTTAAAATATTTCAATTATTTATTGAGTGGCAGGTAATTGAATATTTGGCTTAAAGTAGGAAACCCTGTGCATTTTTTTATTATTATGCGACCATGAAGAATGAAACTTTAAACTACTATAATTAACTACATTTTAAAAATACATTGCAATAGAAACACTAGTTTAAACTGTGGAAATATTAAATTTTTTTTACAGTTAGTATTTTAAGTATTAGTATTTTTAATAATTGGAGCCTCTTTGATCATATTTGTTAGAGAAACTTTTAACAAGCAATCTTCCAGACCTCAAACATTTGAACTGTAGTACATATAACTGATTCATCGCACATCTAATGTGGGAAATTCTGAATACAAGGCAAAATATTTTTAAATGTGAATCCTTTCAAAATTGTGCAGTTTTCATCAAAAGTCAACCATAAGATTTTTTTTATCTTGTTTATTATTGTTGTTATTTATTTATTGTGTCTTATATATTATTAATTAGGGTAATTTTCCAAGTCTCCTAGAGTTAAACATTTTTTTAATCCTTGCAGCAGATCTCTTGAATTGGCGAAAGCTATTTAGCTTAGCATAAATCATTGAATCCGATTAGACCATTACCATCTCACTCAAATTCAAAAAAAGAATTTAGATTTTTATAATATATATTTAAAGCTGGACTCTTCTATAGTTACCTTATGTACTAGGACCAACAAAAAAATGAAAAAAAGTTGCCCTTTTCTAGGTTGATACGGCTAGGAACTATACTGTCATTCTAGCGTAATAATCAAGAAACTATCCATTTTAAATGTGACGTCACGCAAATTGGCTTCCAGGTCTAACGACTCTATTAAACTGTATGGGGAGACTCGACCAATGGTAATATTAAACATTTACAAAGGGATGTAATGCTTTTGATACATCACGATCGCAGTATATGAATCCGTGCCTAATATACGATGGCCAGAAAGTGATCAATTTGTTTTTAGAAATTGTTAAAATATTGGTGTCTGTGACGCAGCAAGTTCAGAGTGAGAGTGCACCATTATATTACATAAAATTCACTTAATATGTGATATGAATAAAAAGATAATAAGAATATAGACATATATTGATGAGTTGCGGCTTGGACCCAGAAACAGTATTTCATACGTCACAACTTAACAAGTAGATAGTTTGAAGCTATATCAGCCTTAAAAATGGTAACTTTGAGATGCTAATGGTCTAAACTGAATCAATGATCTATGCTAAGCTATAAATGCGGCTGCCAGTATTGGAGATTGTCTGAATGAACTCAAAAACTGTAAAAAACCCATCTGTTTAACTCTAGGGGAGCCTATTTTCGAAACAAATATGTTGAGTGTTCCTTTAAGTCGTCATTATTAGCTTAAAGAGACTACGCTAGCCTTCTGGGCTTCAGTCATGAGCTCTTGGAGGGTCTTTAAGCCTCTATTATGCGAGTTTGTGAGAGCGTCGTGTGACCTTCCCCCACACCAGCATCTCCATTCAGCCCAGCACACGACTGCTGAGCAACAAACCAGCCACATCCTCTCTCTTTATATCACATTTCCAGGCCCACAAGACCAAACGCAACCCGTGCCATAATCGCACAGTTTGACTTGAAACCAAAAACGATACAACGTCCACCGTGATCAAAGAAATCAAAGACAGACGTTTAACAAACCCAAAAACACAAGCCTTCTGATGTCAGAGCAGGGTTTTTTGTGTGCGTGTGTGTGTGCACACGAAGGCCTGATTAGACTTGGCTTGTATTTAGTTTTGTGTGTTAATGTGGAGATGGAGGTGGTTTGAGAGCGGGGTTAAGCGTTCGCAGCACTGGGGGAGGCACAGCAAGAGGGATCGATTCTTATTTAGATGAAAATGAGGCTCAGTGCTCGTGGGCCGAGGGTTGCATCTGCCTCAAACAGATTTAAGGAGAATACCTATTCACAGGCGAGAGAGAGGAGGGGGGACTATCCTCGCGGTGGCAAATGCTCTTAAATTAAACGTCAATTGACTAAGATTAATCTGTGCGAGAGGTGTAGTAGTTGCCTGTGTAGGTGCAGTTGTAAAAATGAAGGTTTTTTTATAGACGTCTGTGCTTCTGTGAAGAAGACTTGACCCTGATGGAAGCTTCATGGTTGTAGATGGTACTTTGTTGTGGGAAAACAAGCGTTTTTGGGCTATTTTTGAGCCATGGCTATGTTACATCTTGTGTTTTCAATATTTAGTGTTATAAATTGATTTGTATGGTTGTAATGTGTATTTAGCAGGACAGAATTTTTTATGTTAATAATAGATTAAGCGTTGGACCCTCCAAATTCCAGGCATCTTGTCTCTAAATTTGTCAGTTTATTCGATAGCTATGGTGTAGCTCCCACTGAAAGGTTCAAAGCTGCCTGGGAGAAAGATCTAGGGTCTGAAATATCTGCAGACACATGGGATAAATGCCTGGAGATGATACGGTCCTGTTCGGTGAACAGTAGACTTCAATTGGTCCAATTTAAGGTTGTCCATCGGTTACATTATACTAAAGCAAAGTTGCATAAGATTTTTCCCTCCATATCACCATTATGTGACAGGTGCAAAGTGACAGAAGACACAACTTCCCATGCTTTCTGGTTCTGCCCTTTGTTATATACATTTTGGTCAAACATATTCGATTGGTACTCTAAAGCTTATGTCAAATCTTTACCACCTGATGCAGAACTTGCTATTTTTGGATATTCACAACACATTTCTCATCTCCCACATGGCCTCCAGCAGTCTTTGTCTTTAGGCATGATTGTGGCCAAAAGGCTTTTGCTTCGACATTGGAAGTCATCTTCACCTCCTACATTTCAAATGTGGATTGAAGACTTCGGTAATACAGATTGAAAGACTGAGAATTTTGAGGACTCATTCTATTGAAAAATTTTTCAGTGTTTGTGGTTTATTTCTAAACTATCTAGATGAGCAAACCAGCCACTCAACCTCTGATGATACTTCAGAGACTTAATTTACTTATTTTACATATTTAATTAATTTTACTTCTTTATTCTATTTTCTGTTGTCACTTGCTAAACTGTGATGTCATTGTTATTTGTTCATTGACTCATTGTATGGGATTTGTCCGAGACAGTGCCTAGTGTTGTGTGTGTTTGTGTATGTGTGTGTATATATGTATGTGTGTCTTTGTGGTTGTTCTTGAAAAATCCAATAAAATACAATTATTAAAAAAAAAAATAATAGATTAAGCGCTAATAATATTCATTCAGAAAACAACAATTTTACTTTCACCTTAAACTGTTAACTTATTAGTTTTTGCTAAATTAAGTAGATTGAACATTAAACAATTAAGTTGTCCTCAAAAAAACCTTTTACGTGGGCAAAAAATAATGTCCACAGTATAGAACTTAATAGTCTAAAAATAGTAGCCAAGCCAAAAAGAAGTTCATATTTAATGACAAATGATTCGATGACAAATTAAAAGACTATATAGGGTAATAAAGATTCTATAAAGTGTGATTATTCGTTTATGTTTCATCTAAAAATACAGTGCATCCATTGAATCTTCAGGATGCTCTCCTAGACTCTTATGCTCCCTACCATTTATTCATAATATACAAAAAATTCAACATTTGATTAGTGTCTTTACAATAACAAATACGCTTTTGGTGTGGCATGATCTTAAGAAATATTTATCCATCCCAAATAAGTTGTGTTCTAAGTCACCTATTACCTTTAATCCTGATTTTCCCACTACAATACAGAATATTGGCCTTTTGACTTGGAGATCAAGAGGAGTGTCAGAATTAGGTCACCTATTCGAGGATGACCAAATAAAATCATTTGAGCAGTTGAGACAGGAATTTAGTCTCCCCAGTAAAGATTTTTGTAAATTCCTGCAAATTCGACACTTTTTTAGAGTTACAATTTAAAGAAGGTAATATACAATTTGATTTTACTGAAATAGAAAAACAGCTTGTCTCTTCATGTACGCTTAAAAATAAGATCTCTGAATTATATAAGTTGCTGTCTAATACTGGCTCTTCAACCTTTAAATCTTTAAGGGCAATATGGGAAAAGGATCTGAGGTCTAGTTTTAGTGATGAGGAGTGGCTATCTGCCTGCTCAAATATCTATCCCAAAAGTACTTCAATTTCAGTTCTTGAGCAAAATTATAAAAGTATTCACAGGATTTATCTTACTCTAGTCCGCCTCCATAGAATATTTCCTAATTATTCCCAGCTATGTTTCAAACGTAAGTTAGACATTGGCACAGTGATGCATGTATTTTGGGACTGTGACAAAATTAAATTGTACTGGAAAGAGATTCACAAAATGATTAAAAAAATAACTGGAAAGACTTTTGCTTTGTCTCCAAAGGTATACCTTCTGAATTGTACTTCGGAACTGTGTCTTGATCATGACAAAGAATGCGTATTGAATTTTTGTATATATTTGGCAAAAATATGTATATTGATATTGTGGTCAACTGCGCATACACCTTCAGTCAATATGTGGCTGGGTCAGGCAATCAGACTCCTACCACTAGAAAAACTGACTTATGACCTACATCAAAGATCTGAGGTGTTCTGGAGCATTTGGTCCTCCTTCTGGACTTTCCTTGAAAATACTTAATAACTATGTCTTTCTAAATTTGTTTTACAATCTCTTTTTATTTTTGTATTTGTTTGGAAGCATCTGTATGCATTTGACAGAATGTAACAAAAACTGCTGTGCATATTGTTACGAGATACCAGTACCACTGTTCTGTTGGAAAATAATTTTTTTTAAATTTCAGTGCATCCTGAAAGTATTCCACATTTTTTTATGTTACAGCCTTATTCCAAAATGGATTAACTTCATTTGTTTTGTATAATGACAATGTGAAAAAAATATAAAATTTTTTGAAATTGTTGCAAATTTATTAAAAGTAAAAAGCTAAAAAAAATCACATGTGCATAAGTATTCACAGCCTTTGCTAAACACTTTGTTGATGGACCTTTGGCAGCAATTACAGCCTCAAGTTTTTTGAGTATGATGCCACAAGCTTGGCACACCTGTCTTTGTGAATTGTTACCTATTCCCCTTTGCGGTACCTTTCAAGCTCTATCAGGTTGGATGGGAAGTGACGGTTTACCGCCATTTTCAGATCTCTCCAGAGATGTTCAATAGGATTTAGGTCAGGCCTTTGGCTGGGCCATTCAAGGACATTCACCGAGTTGTTGTGAAGCCACTCCATTGATATCTTGGCATGTGCCTTGGTTTATTATCCTGCTGGTAGATGAACCGTGGCCCCAGTTTGAGGTCAAGAGCACTCAGCAGCAGGTTTTCATCCAGGATGTCTCTGTACATTGCTGCATTCGTCTTTCCCTTTATTCTGACTAGTCTTCCAGTTCCTGCTGCTGAAAAACATCCCCACAGCATGATGCTGCTGCCACCATGCTTCACTATAGGAATGTTATTAGCCTGGTGATGAGTGGTGCCTGGTTTTCTCCAAGCGTAACGCCTGGCATTCACTCCAAAGGGTTAAGTTTTAGTCTCTCAGACCAGAGAATTGAGTTTCTTATGGTCTGAGAGTCCTTCAGATGCCTTTTGGCAAATTCCAGGTGGGGAGTGGCTTCTGTCTGGCCACTCTACCATGATGGCCTGATTGGTGGATTGCTGCACAGATGGTTGTCCCTTTGTAGGGTTCTCTCTCCACAGAAGAACGCTGGAGCTCAGACAGAGTGAACTTCGGGTTATTGATCACCTCCCTGACTAAGGCCCTTCTTCCCCGATCACTTAGCTCACACCTGCTATATATATATATATATATATATATATATATATATATATATATATATATATATATATATATATATATATATATATATATATATATATATACTTATACATTATTATATGTATGTATTTCATTTTAAATGTGTAAGAAATTTTCTCAGGCCTTCATTCAGTAAATCAAACAATAACATTTTCTCTCACCACACAGCAACCTCAAAAAAATTAATTCTGAGTGTGCCTCACACAAGTGAGTGGGCTGGACAAACCACTTGTAGAAAACACTCCTCTCTGACACTTTACCTGACACAAGTTTTTGCACATTTGCACCAGACACACTCTTACGATCACTCCATATCTAAAAAAAAAACATTAAAAACATTGTGTATAAATGGGCAAAAAGCATAAAAAGTGTGCTTCACATATGTGAGTGGGCCGTACAAACTATCTATCTATCTATCTATCTATCTATCTATCTATCTATCTATCTATCTATCTATCTATCTATCTATCTATCTATCTATCTATCTATCTGTCTGTCTGTCTGTCTGTCTGTCTGTCTATCCCCTTCCTTCCTTATAGCACTTTATTTTGAGCGCTATCAGTTGCTTTGTATAATTAGCCCTTTTGTGTATTGTCTCTTCTTGTTAAATGCCTCATTTATAAGTCGAATAGGACAAAAGCATCTGCTAAATGTAACATTTTACTCAAGCTCATAAATAGTAATAGGTATCCTAATATTTTTTTCATAGCTATAAAGCTGCATTGCTAAGTACGAGGCCTACATAAAACTTTTACATCGACGTACTTTATTTAACAGATTTTACCATCGTTGTCCTCCGTTTAAAAAATGAAAGGAGGAAGATGGTAAAGAAGAAGAAAATATAGATTTACCATCACTCAAAATCTTCTGACGAGTTCAGGATGCAGTCTGATCCCTAATCATCTCATTCTCCAATATATGTGTTCGCACCAAAAAAAACGGCGATTGTACACAAGCTAATTAGCTACACCTTCACAAGATGTAAATGACCGGAAATATTATTTAAAGCGGCTGATTTGAGCAAATATCATCGCTTATTTTACTACTGGGCAGCATTGTCCACGGTTTTACGGAAAAAGAGAGAAAAAAATATATAGATTTCCAATTACTCAAAATCTCCGAGTGTGAAAGCGACGCTGTGATAACGAGTCGAGGTTACAGTTTGTTCTCTAATATTCTCATTCCGAGCTCAGATTGATTAGTGTTAGATTGTAGCCGAGAGATGTGCCCGGCGTCAGCATAAAGCATCCCTCTGCCTCGCACACATCATCAAACTCCCATTGAAATGCTCCAGGCTCAGTCTCTGCCTCCATTCGTCTGAGGAGGAAGCCTGTCTTTTCTTTCTGAGTGATGAACTGCCCCGAAACGTCCACGTTTGCAAAAAAACATTGCGACCACTTATTTTTAATCTGCTCTGTCTGCGCAGTTGGGGGGAGAAAAGAAGATGTTGGTGTAAATAAGAGAAGCTCTGATATTTATAGCGACCAAATGAACATCTTAATATAGTTAGACCATTCGTTTGTCTTTGTAATCTGGCTTTTATTTAATTTTTTATATTCCTGAGTTAAAAAACAGTGCATGTAGGTACAGGTTATATAACAAAAGGTTTGTATTCAGAATGAGAATCATTTGATGGCATTTAAATCCTTCGTGTGGTTATAAAGATAATGTGTTTATTTTTATATAGCTAGGCCTGAGTGTTTGGGCAAATATATCTGCTGAATTGACCTAGGAACATCTTTTAAATTATTATTTTTTTGTCATTTTATTTGCACTTTAAAGTACACTACATAATTTTGTAAATTTATTTTAATGTGGTCAATAAATATAACAAAAAATATACGTGTGTGTGTGTGTGTGTATGTATACACACATACACTCAGTTGCCACTTTATTAGGTACTTTTGTCCAACTGTTCGTTAACACAAATTCCTAATCAGCCAATCACATGGCAGCAACTCAATGCATTTAGGCATGCAGTCATGGTCTGGATGATCTGCTGCTGTTCAAACCGAGCATCAGAATGGGGAAGAAAGGGGATTTAAGTGACTTTGAATGTGGCATGGTTGTTGGTGTCAGATGGACTGTATTTCAGAAACTGCTGATCTACTGGGATTTTCACGCACAACCATCTCTAGGGTTTACAGAGAATGTTTTTACAAAACAGAAAATATCCAGTGAGGGGCAGTTCTGTGGGTGCATATGTCTTGTTGATGTCAGAGGTCAGAGGAGAATGGCAAGAATGCCACCAAGGATTAAGGCAGTTCTGAAGGTAAAGGAGGGTCCAACCCGGTACTAGTAGATGCACCTAATAAAGTGACTGGGGTGTGTAAATTAAATAAATTAGAAAGAAAAGGGTTTGTGTTTTCAAGCTGGTTTTCTATTTTACCCACAACCAATGTTTTAACTTCAGAAGAGTCGGGAAATCAATATTTGGTTTAATAACTCTGATTTTCACTCACCACAAATGAAAACATTTGAGCTCCTTTTGAATGATTATTATTTGGAGCCGTTTTCTACACTCAAACCTTTGCTGCTTGTTCTCAATCTTCTTTAAATGACTTAAATGAAACAACACAATTCTTAAGTTGTAGTTTTTTGGTGAGGACAACTTAATTGTTTTATGCATTACACTTAAATTTGTACAAATGATTAGGTTAAAAATCAATTTGTGTTGAGACAACATGAAGTAATTGTGGAACCAAGAGTTTTTTTTTTTTTTTTTTTACAGAGTAAAGGTAAGAATGCAACTTTCAAATGTACTGTATGTGAAAATATAATTCTCTCTTTTGGTTAATTAATTTACAAACATTTGGTTAATTAATCTACATGTTAATTAAATGTTGTGCCAGCTCGTTCAGATTAAATGTTAAAAATCTCTATACCCATTCTAAATTAATTACAATTTATGTAAAAAAGTTATTGATGGTTCACAGGTAATTGGTTATATCTTAAAGCACAGGTGTCAAATTCAGTTCCTAGAGGGCTGCAGCCCTGCTATGTTTAGTTGTAGCCCTGCTTCAACATGCCTCTATCTCTAGCTATCAAACAAGCCTGAAGCACTCAATTAGTTTGATTAGGTATTTAATTAGGGTTGGAACTAAACTGTGCAGAGCCGCTGCGCTCCAAGAACTGAGTTTGACACCTGTGTCTTAAAGCGATAGTTTACCCAAAAATAAAAATTCAACACAAAGATATGCTGAAAAACACTGGGGAAAAACAGCCAAAGACGTCCATAGTTACTTTCTCCCAACATTCTTCACATTGTATTGATTTGTGTTCAACAGAAGAAAGAAATGTAAAGTTCAGAACCACCTGAGCGTGTGTACTCGAGGAAATGTTTTATTTTGGGGTGAACTGTCTCTTAAAGTGAAGTCATTATGTCATTACAAAATTATAAGGATTATTTTGTTACAATGGGCTAAAGGGGTGGATCTAATAAAATGAAAATCCTTTTTATTTCAAACATATCAATGGAAGAAGATATTGTCAAGAATACAGTGCTCAGCATAAATGCAGCCCTTTTTGAAAATGAATATTTTTATCCATTTCTAAATGAATATAGACTATATATTTTGGTGCATTTAAACAAAACCGTTTTATTAAACCGATATATTCATTAAACTAGTTCAGGTTTTCACTTTTGGTACTGACCTATTTATTGTATGTACACATATATTTATTGTAGAGCATCCTATAAAGAGTATTAATTCAAAGAAAAAAAGATATGTAAAGGGTGTACTCTTTTAATGCTGTGCTCTGTATCTTTGGATAACATTTTCTTTTTTTATGGACAAAATTTCAGCCTATTGGAAATTTGTGCTGACATTTTTCAGAGTATGTTTTGTTTCAGAATTGCTACATTTCAAATAAATGTCCTTGTTTACATCTATGAAAAGAAACAGTGACCACACCAGAAAAGTTGACCAGTTGGAGATAAACAGGTGAGGCAAATTTATTCAAAAACAAATCACAGAAAGAAATTAAGGTGTTTTGTGGTATTTATTTTATATTGCGCAAAAAAAATTGTACAAAAATAATCCTTTGTTTGCTAATGATACAGTATGCCCCTGTACATATCATTAGTGTGAAAAAAACAAAAGTTGTTGTCATATTGACCCATAACATTCATTGTACACTTCTGTCAAATGTATGTTGAAGTACGTTTTTGCAGTTTAACTACAAAACAACGTGAGCTGAACACACTTTTAAAACAGCGGCACATTGTAAACACACAATTTACCCCAAAATGAGAATTAAATGTAGTCCTGACTCCTGCATCCTAAAATGAAAACTTGCTGTTAATTTACTGACCTTCAAGCTAGACAAGATGATGACTTTTTTCATCAGTAGAACATTTAAAAAAAGATTTGTTAGCTGAAACTTCAACAGCTGTAAAAAAAAATAATAAAAAATCCTGTAAAATTTACGGTAAAAAAACTGGCAGCTGTGGCTTCCAGAAATTTACCGTTAAAAATACGGTAGAATGTTTTTTTTAGTTTACGGTCGCAAAAACCGTAAAATTTACGGTAAAAAACTGGCAGCTGTGGCTTCCAGAAATTTACCGTTAAAAATACGGTAGAATGTTTTTTTTAGTTTACGGTCGCAAAAACCGTAAAATTTACGGTAAAAAACTGGCAGTTGTGGTTGCCAGAAATCTACCGTTAAAAATACAGTAGAGGTGTTTTTCAGTTTACGGTGTATCCGCACTTTCAAACTCAAAAAACATATAAAGGCAAAACAAAATCACGTCACAGACTTGCTTATTGTATGTGCACAACATACATATTGTGTGCGCATGACATATGCATTACATATCGTGTGCGCACAACATAGTATCGCATGAGCATGACTCTCATATCACGTGCGAACAACATACACATTTATCGTATGCGCACGACATAGTATTGTGTATGCATTACATACATATTTCATATCATGTGTGCACAACAAACATACCGTGTGCGCACGACATAGTATTGTGTATGCATTACATACATATTTCATATCATGTGTGCACAACAAACATACCGTGTGCGCACGACATAGTATTGTGTATGCATTACATACATATTTCATATCATGTGTGCACAACAAACATACCGTGTGCGCACGACATAGTATTGTGTATGCATTACATACATATTTCATATCATGTGTGCACAACAAACATACCGTGTGCGCACAACATAGTTTTGTGTATGCATTATATACATATTTCATATCATGTGTCCACAACAAACATACCGTGTGCGCACAACATAGTATTGTGTATGCATTACATACATATTTCATATCATGTGTGCACAACAAACATACTTTGTGTGCACAACATAGTATTGTGTATGCATTACATACATATTTCATATCATGTGTGCACAACAAACATACTTTGTGTGCACAACATAGTATTGTGTATGCATTACATACATATTTCATATCATGTGTGCACAACAAACATACCGTGTGCGCACGACATAGTATTGTGTATGCATTACATACATATTTCATATCATGTGTGCACAACAAACATACCGTGTGCGCACGACATAGTATTGTGTATGCATTACATACATATTTCATATCATGTGTGCACAACAAACATACCGTGTGCGCACGACATAGTATTGTGTATGCATTACATACATATTTCATATCATGTGTGCACAACAAACATACCGTGTGCGCACGACATAGTATTGTGTATGCATTACATACATATTTCATATCATGTGTGCACAACAAACATACCGTGTGCGCACAACATAGTTTTGTGTATGCATTACATACATATTTCATATCATGTGTGCACAACAAACATACCGTGTGCGCACAACATAGTTTTGTGTATGCATTACATACATATTTCATTTCATGTGTGCACAACAAACATACTTTGTGTGCACAACATAGTATTGTGTATGCATTGCATACATATTTCATATCATGTGTGCACAACAAACATACCGTGTGCGCACGACATAGTATTGTGTATGCATTACATACATATTTCATATCATGTGTGCACAACAAACATACCGTGTGCGCACGACATAGTATTGTGTATGCATTACATACATATTTCATATCATGTGTGCACAACAAACATACCGTGTGCGCACAACATAGTTTTGTGTATGCATTACATACATATTTCATATCATGTGTGCACAACAAACATACCGTGTGCGCACAACATAGTTTTGTGTATGCATTACATACATATTTCATTTCATGTGTGCACAACAAACATACTTTGTGTGCACAACATAGTATTGTGTATGCATTGCATACATATTTCATATCATGTGTGCACAACAAACATACCGTGTGCGCACAACATAGTTTTGTGTATGCATTACATACATATTTCATATCATGTGTGCACAACAAACATACCGTGTGCGCACAACATAGTTTTGTGTATGCATTACATACATATTTCATTTCATGTGTGCACAACAAACATACTTTGTGTGCACAACATAGTATTGTGTATGCATTGCATACATATTTCATATCATGTGTGCACAACAAACATACCGTGTGCGCACGACATAGTATTGTGTATGCATTACATACATATTTCATATCATGTGTGCACAACAAACATACCGTGTGCGCACGACATAGTATTGTGTATGCATTACATACATATTTCATATCATGTGTGCACAACAAACATACCGTGTGCGCACAACATAGTTTTGTGTATGCATTACATACATATTTCATATCATGTGTGCACAACAAACATACCGTGTGCGCACAACATAGTTTTGTGTATGCATTACATACATATTTCATTTCATGTGTGCACAACAAACATACTTTGTGTGCACAACATAGTATTGTGTATGCATTGCATACATATTTCATATCATGTGTGCACAACAAACATACCGTGTGCGCACGACATAGTATTGTGTATGCATTACATACATATTTCATATCATGTGTGCACAACAAACATACCGTGTGCGCACGACATAGTATTGTGTATGCATTACATACATATTTCATATCATGTGTGCACAACAAACATACCGTGTGCGCACGACATAGTATTGTGTATGCATTACATACATATTTCATATCATGTGTGCACAACAAACATAAAGTGTGCGCACAACATAGTTTTGTGTATGCATTACATACATATTTCATATCATGTGTGCACAACAAACATACCGTGTGCGCACAACATAGTTTTGTGTATGCATTACATACATATTTCATTTCATGTGTGCACAACAAACATACCGTGTGCGCATGACATAGTATCGCATGAGCATGACATGCGTATTACCTATTGTGTGTGCACAACATAGTATCACGTGCAACAAAATAGATATACTTATCATATGTGCACGACATGCGTATTGCGTGCACATGACATAGACATACATATCGCGTGCTCGACATGCGTATTACATGTTTATGTACATATTTGGGTTTTTTTGCACATCAATTTAGGGGCTTGTAAAATTCTAAATCATATTCAAAATCAAATTTATTATCAAAAATCAAATCATAAAATTAAATACATTTTTCTGTGCCTGATTTCAAAATCAAAGCAAAACATTATTGTAAAAACCTGTTTGTATATATATTTTTTAAGTATTGGTATATAGTTTACCCAAAAATTAAAACTTTCATCATTTTAACACAAAAGAAGACCTACTGAAAGAAAAAAACAGCAATTTTTATGTTCCTAAGGATGTAAATGGCAGCTTTTCTGCCAACATTTTTCATAATATCTTGTTTTGTGTTTAACAAAAGAAAGGAATTCATAAAACTGTAGAACCACTTGAGTCTCAGTAGATGGTGAGTAATTTTTCATTCGGGGTGATCTATCCCTTTAACTGCAGTCAGAAAGCAAGGTAACATCTAGATCTCTCTTTCCCCAAGATCATTTACACATTGTACTTCTGAAGTCCTCTTCTTTCACTATGAAAAACTGAACATTATTTACAACAGTAGTCTGGAGCGCAAACCTCTAGTCATATATATCTGTTTCAGGGAGGACGTGCGTGTTGTATTGTTCATCAAAATGTCACTTATGCTTATCCTGGATGCAGCAACCTATATAAAAACCAGCGTCAGCTCACATGTGAGTTTGTCCGCTCGCGCGTCATTATGAGACTAAAAGTTCACACTGCAGGCTGTCATTAACACTTCAAGACAGTTTACTGAGGATGTAAATCAGGGGTGTCCAAACTCCTGGAGGGCCGGTGTCCTGCAATATTTAGTTCCAACCTTAATCAGACACACCTGGGAAAGCTAATCAAGCTCTTACTACACTGTAAAACCCAACAGTCGTTATCAAATGAAATGAGCGTAGTTAACTCAAAATTGACTGAAGGTTAATTCTACTCATTTGAAAAGAGTTTTGAAGTCATTGTTGAAGGTAATGAGTTAAATACCTCATTACTTTAACTTAAATGGAGTAATTTCACAGTACTCGTATAGATTTGTATGACTCAAATGGTTTGAGTTGTCTTAACTTATTGGGTTTTACAGTACTCCGTCGGTTTGAGTTCTCTTCATTTATTGGGTTTTACTGTGCTCAAACTGCTTCAGTTACTCAAATAGATTAAGTTCACAGTACTCATTAGGATTAGTTTTTGAACTTAAATGATTTGTTGCAATTGTTTTCCTCAACTGGTTTGAGTTTCCTTAACTTTTTGGGTTTTACAGGCTTTTTAGAAACAACCATGCAGGTGTGTTGAGCCAAGTTGGAGCTAAAATTTGCAGTACATCTGCCCTCCAGGGCAGAGTTTGGACACCCCTGATGTAGATGAAAAGTAATGATGCTGCAAATAATGTTTAGTTTCTTGCACAAACTAATAATTTTACTTCACAAGACCTCCAAGTACTATCAGCAGCCACATATATTCATTTTGTTATGCCTGTGTGCACATACAGTTGAAGTAAGAATTATTTGCCCCCGTTCCCCCAATTTCTGTTCAACAGAGAGATTTTTTTCAACACATTTCTAAACATAATAGTTTTAATTACTCATTTGCAATAACTGATGAATTTATCTTTGCAATGATGACAGTAAATAATATTTTACTAGATATTTTAAGACACTTCTATACAGCTTAAAGTGACATTTAAAGGCTTAACTGGGTAAACTAGGCAGGTTAGGATAATTAGGCAGGTCACTGTATCGTGATGGTTTGTTCTGTAGATTATCAAAAATATATAGATTAAAGGGGCTAATAATATTGACCGCAAAATGTTTTTAAATAAATTAAAAACTGCTTTTATTCTAGCCTAAATAAAACAAATAAGACTTTCTCCAGAAGAAAAAAATATTATCAGACATACTGTGAAAATTTCCTTGTTCTGTTCAAGATTATTTGGGAAATATTTTAAAAAAATAAAAAATAATTCAAAGAGCGGCTAATAAATCTGACTTCAACTGTATATAAGGTTGTGAAAAATAAGGACACCTTATTAAAATTCATGTTTTTTTTTTCACATATAAAGACGTAAATAAGAACGAAATGGTCCGTGGCACCTCATAAAATTGGAAAGATGAAACTTCAAACTCATGACATGAAATCTCACAATGTTTTTTTTTTTAAGATAAAAGTAAGATAGAAAAAACACAGGTGACAAACTTAGGACACATTATGATTCAGATGAATAGTACCTTTCAGCGTCAGTAACCATTAAAAATTGCTATAATGTTAAATTTGCAGGTAAACAGTGGTGGAAAGAGTACGGACAAATCATACTCAAGTACCATTACTTGTCCAAAACTGTAATGGTAGTAAAAGTATCGGCTGTATAGACCTTTAAAAGGTACTCAAGAGTAGTAAGTATTGCGCTGTAAAGGCTGATGCATCAATTTGTGCATGTGTGTGTGAAAACGTAACATTCTGTCGTGCATTTAGTGATTGTTTAAGGTCATTTGGTGATTTTAGTCATCATACATCCGCCATCTTCTCATCAGTGACATGCAGTCTAAACTGTCTCAGTCATTGCGTGTAATGATTTTGTTATGAGGTTGTTCTGTATAATGTGATTTTCTTTGTGCGATTTGACTAAATGGCAATCACAGAACAGATTATTCAGCGTCTCTACTTCTACTTCTTTACTAGACAATCACCAAAGATGAAAAAAAATAATGAAGAAGTGCTAGCAGGTTAAAGAAGTGGAGTAAAAGTAGTGATCCTGCACTAAAGAAGGGAAAGTTAAAGTAAACATTTTTAAAACTAATTAGTTAAGTATACACTCCCTGGTAAAAACTACTTGATTACAGTAATTTAAGTATTTGTAATTTGTTACTTCACACCACTGCACGCTGCAGCTAAAACATGTTCAAAAAAAGTCTCCTACAATAATGAAATGAGGTAAAGGTGGCTTTATATTGCCACATTTGTTCAGTGAAAACTGACATTCTCCCTATATTGTTTATATTTTGACTTCAAAACAACATTAGCGCTATTTATCTGGCTGTACTTTCGTTGTCAGTGGCTGCTAATATGACTTCACTATTTAGAATTCACAAAGACTTTCCCTGAACTCGGTTGCAGCTGGAAGGGCATCTGCTGTGTAGAATATGTGCTGGATAAGTTGGAGGTTCATTCCGCTGTGGCGACCCCTAATGAAAAAAGGGAATAAATCGAAGGAAAGTTAGAGAAAGAATGAATTTGCTAAGACTGCTTTTCTGCAATGATATTGATGGCATGGATTTTCTGTTGGATTCCCACTCCAGGATGGAGTAACACATTTTATTTTATGTCTTTATGATTATTAATAAAGTTGAATATTTCAGAGCTTAGATCATATGATGACCTCAATGTCATCCCACTTCAGAGTAAAACCTATAATAAATGTGTGTCATTGCTTTTTCTGTATGTCAAATTATTTGTTTCCTTGGGATCTACCCAGCCAGGTCAGAGGTCATGGAGACCTTGAGTGGACCTGGACTATTAAAAAATTAGGAAAAAACTGTTCATATTGTCATTTGCTATTAATAATGTGTAGTGATATTTGCCATTTCAAGTGTTGAATCTTTTAAAGTTAATTCATTTGTATGTAAGCTGTAGAAAAAAGGAAACGGCAATATTATTAAACGTCTTCAGTGCTGATTTTTACAACCATTCAGGTAAGTCTGTATTTCATCCTCTACGTATTTAATTTGATGAGAATGGTGGTATATTTTGCATCATGCTTTGAACAGAATTTTGACACCATACTTCCTTAAACTACCTAAACTTACCATGGCATCACCTTTCTAATCCATTGTACGCGGATCTATTTCATTCACTGTGAATCTGTAATTACAGTCTCTAAATATTCCACCGCTTGTGTAACAGAAACCATAGTTACACTGATCAACCCACAGCACTCGCCATACATTGTTTTTACTTTTGTTGAAAGCACCAACACATGCCTCTGTTCGGCTATGGTTACAGAAGGAAAGTGTACAAAAGCACTTTACATGATCTGTTTGGGAAGAGAGACGCGCAAGTTGTTTACAAACGTGCACAGACGCGCGAGTCGTGCGCGCGCGGCACCGCAGCGGCTCTTTTGTGCGCGGTGATGACGTAGGGCTCGTCTGTAGTAGCGTGAACGCGCGCAGTGGTGCGCTCGCTCAGAGGGGGAGAAAGAGCCGCCGAGGAGGGCAGAAACACAAGAGAGGGGCAAGTCTTTCTACGACAGCACCGCGGCTTGGGAACAAACCAACTGTGTCGGGTCGGCTGGCATGGAGCTGAGCGTTTCCATTCTGAGCCATTTCGAGCCGTCCGCCTAGAGCCGGGGCATTTCGCGCAAGGCCGGGGGCAGTTTTGCTGTTGGTCCCGGGGGTTTGTGGAGCCCGAGTGAATCTGTTGCTAGCAGCGCTCGAATGCTAGTTAGCCCCGCTGCTAAGCAGCTAGCCAACACTGCGAGTCAATTGTGTCGGAGATCTCGGAAATACGTTTAAAAGCGGTCACGTTCACCCGCCGCTCTCGCGATTCGTTTTGCTCGTTGAGTTTCGTCTTTTTCCCCAGCGGGAGGACGCTAATAAGCGGTCGCGCGAGTTTCTATTTCGATTTATTTCCAGCTAAGACTTTTTTTCTTCTCTCTATTAGCTTGTTAGCCGCTCTGGTTGGTTTAGTCCAGCTTGTTAGTAGTGTCTGAGATTTCTACTGTAATAGCTGTCAGCGACATCAGCCCCTTGACGAAAAGCCAGTTTATGTGGACATGAATGATCGTGTTTGGTTGTTTCGAGTGGCAATAGTTTGAGATGCCGCGCATGGGATACTTCATGTTTCCAGGGACGCTCTTATTTTCTTGTTAGTCTGCTTTATGGGAGTGCTAGTGTGCAGCCTTTTGCTGTAGACAACACTGGTTTTTAGCAGGAACCGCACGCGGTGTTTCACCATCGGTCGCGCGTCGTTTGGATGTGGTTCAGCCTCACATTTCAGTCGCACTCTCGTTGTTTGTTTTCTTTTTTTATCTAGTGGCTCGTTCGGCTCCGCGTTTGTATCTGCGCTGTCGGTGGTACATGCTCACTGAGACAGCCCGCTGAAACACGCTTTCATTGGTTTGCGGCGGGGAAACGGAGAGATTCGGCTCAAAAGTATTATGGATGATCAGACCCGAATGCTGGCTAGCATGGGCGGACTCGGCGGACTCTCGCAAGCCGACGTGGGTGACCCCGATTCGGTTCGGAAGCAGCAGTCGCTCGGTCAACCGCAGCAAGACATAGGAGATATCCTCCAGCAGATCATGGCCATCACCGACGAGAGCCTCGACGAAGCCCAGGCGAGGTAAGAAGTGTGGCCGCACTCAGGAAAAAAGCACTCTTTATTTGATGGATTGAGAGGTACTTCATTGAGCTCTCTGAGGGGAATTGATGTGCAACAGCAAATAGACACAATCTGCACACCTCGTTGCGTTATATATAAATAGCTGCGTTTGTGCGGCCGCGTGAAAACCCACTGTGATGAAATAAGCATAAGGTGTAATGCGTTTACTCCTTCAGATATGCACAGTGCAAAATACACTGTTTATTTACCACGTTTGTTTAGGTGCTTTTGGCTCCCTCTTTTTAAGTTGTAAAAAGTTGGCCTTAAGCTGATTGAGGTTACCATATTAATTTGAGGTTTTAATGAAGAAAAGCATCTGCCTAATGAATCTAAATGCACTTGGTAAATGATCTTTTGAGGATTACATAATGCAATCATGTTTTAACCCTCAGGTGCTCCTTTCGTGGCCGCCAAAAATGCTCGATTTTTACCATTTGTTTTGTTCAGTATTTCTTTTTGCATTGTATGCTATGCATTTCTATTGGTTTAGTTATTATCTATTTATTACTCATTAATAGCCTTTATGCATAGACCTGAATATGTAGTTTTCAACTTAGGTTTTTGGAGTACAGACTAAAGTCAGTAAGATTTAGTTTTAGCTTTTCTTCCATTACAATTTTAAGTTAAAAATATGAGTAAAAGCATTTTTTCAGGATAGCCAACGTTTACATTTCAAGAAAGTGTATTTAATCAGTTTTTGTGAGTCCGGTAGTTTTTGATTTAAAAAAAATAAATAAACCATTTACAGGAATTTTGTGTCTACAAATCTTGAGAAAAGCAATCAAACTCAGTAATTTTAGGTTGATACGTTTATAAAGGTGCTCAGGTGCTCCTTTCGTGGCAGCCAAAAATGCCAGATTTAACCAATGGTTTTCTTCAATGTTTTGTTTAAAAGGATTTTATGTTACTTATTTCAGTTTATGTAGGTATTATCTACTTATTTACAGCATTTATGCATAGACCTGGAAATGTTATGTTTTTTGAGTACAGACTTAAGTCATTCAGATTTAGTTGTAGCTTTCACACCATTCCAGTGTTAATTAAGTTAAATTAAATGAATAGAAGCATTTTTGTGCTAGGATTACCCACAATTACATTTCAAGAGTGTTTTTTAACCAGATTTTGTGAGTCCAATGGTTTTTTGATATCAAAATAGAAAGCATTTAAGAATTGTGTGTTTTCACAGCAAAACACATGAATCGAAGCACACGTTTTAAGAAAATCAGTAATTTTAGGTTGCAAATTTATATATATGCCTTTGCCAAGTCCTGGAGGGACTGTTTAAAATACTATTACGGCCTTGTGTGTGTGTGTTTTGATTTTAACGATTTCTGCCAACAAACATCCCTGAATTCCCCTCCTATAATTCCCTTAATATACTCCAAAAATAAACCAAAGACACAAGTATTTTCCCTCCTTTGGCTTTGCTAAATGGGGCCAGAAAGGCTTCAGAGGTCAACCAATATGTTTGTTATCAGGAGCCCATGGGCTCTGTGAAGCCATTTGGTCTTCAGCGAGCGTCTGCCAGATTGAGGCCCCACTAGATAAATGAATTGGATTAATGTGCTACCTCGTCATTAGCATAGATAATCAGCACGCGCTTAATTAAGTCATCGCCGTCAAACAGTGTCAGACTTAACCTCGAGACGAAAACACCCGACAAGTTTGACGACTTTCCCACCTTTTCCTGCAGATTCTCCTCACACACAGCCGGTGTGTGTTTATATATTTATATATATTGACCGCAGTGAAATTGATCTGGCATGGATCGCTAGATTGCGCACTGTGACCTGCGATCTGTTGAAAGGTCAGTGGAGTGGCGGATCCTGGACAAAAGCTGCTTTTTAATGAGGGATCGTATGTGCGTGTATGCCCTGTGATGTGTCATTAGCTTGTGATTTTCCACCAAGCCATTTGACCACCTGGTTCTCTTAATTAATTCACTTCTCTTTTACCCTCCTCCTCCTCCCTGGTGTTCATCCTTTTCATTGTGTGTTGGGCGCAATCAATTCTCCTATAATGTGTGCGCGTGTGCAGCTGTCCACAAATTGAGTTTCTATTAATGAGATGGAGGGTCGCAACACGGCCAACTTATGAACGCCGAGATATTGCCTTTATATCTATAGTGCGTGCGTTGGGTGATTGTGTCGTGTAGTGACTTTGCTGCGCTTGTGCAAGAGACTCATGAATGAATGATGTTGCGAGAGCGTGCTTGTCTGGTTGAAGTGGGTTTTATGGGTATTTGGTGGAAGATCAGCAGTCATTAGGAATGAGGAACTGTTCACCGAAAAATGAATATACTTTTATTGTTTCGTCGAATGCCCTGGCTGCTGGGTGTAAGTAATGAAAGCGATTGGCGGTGCCATCCAGCTCCATAAATGATAAAGTACTAGGTAGTTAAAATGACCGGTGCTATATATTTTTAAGTTTTATGTCAGATGCCTTATGAAGCCGTATGATAACTTTAAGGAAAAGACCAATATCTAAGGTGGTCGAGCGTGTTTTATAATTGAAGACATTCCCGACTGTCAATTTTAAATACAAAAAATTATAAATTGAGTTAATTATACCCTTAAAATAATTTTTTATGTAGCGTAAAATGATTGTACGTTTACCATCCTTAGAACGATGCATTTGGTGTGTTCTCTAAATATCAGTTAAGCGTTAATTTCGTAATACCAAGCTAACAAGTCTTGTTTTTAGGGAAAATCGTTCACTTAATAATAATTCTGCACAATATTGGAAAAATCTGTTATCGCGATATTTTGTTTTTCTGCTATTAATATTGTGATGTAAATATAGATTCACAAGACTGTTGAATGGCACTATTTCTCTAACAGTAGACTAATAGGGAGTCTAGCATAGACATGGTACGATAACCGTTTTTAAGGAATACTGCAGTTCGGAAAAGTCAAGGTTTTAAAACCGACAATTTTCTGCTTTACTGTTTCTAAGGTATAAGTAAGATTTTTTTTATTTACTGTTTTTTTAGGACAACAGCAATATCACCAGCAGAAAATCTCTCCAAAGATGCCGTTTTAAGTTGTAAAAACATCTGTGTTTTTGAAATTAATGACGACATCAGCCAGAAGTCAATAGTTTATTTTAATTATTAAGTCTGACATGTTTGCAGTTAAATTGTTTTTTTTTTTTTTAAATGTTTCCCAAATTAAAATGTATTGTGTACAAAAGGGGAAAAAGTTTTTGTTTTTTACCCAGACATTTATAAAGAATAATTTTTAGAGCAGTGATCTCAATACCGTAATACCGGACATCGTGATATTTATATCCAAGGTTATCATACCATCAGAATCTTATACTGGCCCATGCCTAGTCTAACAGTATTCATGTACAGAAATTATATAATCACAATGCAAAAAAATGCTTTCTTACTTTGCTTTGTCTTATTTCTAGTCTAAATATCAAAAAATAAATATCGAAAACTTCGATCAAGTTAAAATATTGTTTGGTTTTAAAATTCAGATGAAATAAGGCAAAATTAAGAGTAGAACAATAAGTGAAATAATCTTGTTTGAGCTTTGTAATGTTAATATTTGGACTGAAACATGACAACTGTGAACTGGTCAACTGTGATCCAGACTTAACATTGCATATCTTTGCAATATGGCTATTGCAGATGGGCACATTGTGATGCTAAAACAATATATTGTGCAGCCCTACTTAATGAATATGTTAATTTTCAACTTAAAACAGTGTTTTGGCCACTCATTTACATGACAGCAGCAGTTTGAGGATGGGTCTCTTATGGTTTTAAAGTTTTTCTGAAACGTACCGTTTAAGTGTGTACTATAGCACTTCTGTATTCCAGATTCACAGCACTTGACAAGCAAACAACAATGCGTAGCTGTTACACTACCATGTTTTGTGTGTTGTCTTTATTTACATGACAACCGTGTTTTAGGTACTGAAAATGCATACGATTAAAAGTTTTGACATCATGTTCATGTTTTTTTTTTTTTGAATGTGGTGATATCTTGTGCATGAGTGGTACACGTTGAGTAAGTGGACGTGCACTAAGTGTTGGTTTTAATGCCAAGCACAATTAAACAAACAACAATGGCGGAGTACATTGTAGTGTTGTTGCTGCTCATGAGTTGGGCCAGACAGAATCTGCGGACATTTTTTGCTTATTCCGCAGTGAATTTTGTAAAAGAAAATCTGCAGATTTATGTGGAATTATTTTGAGAGTATCGTAACAACAAACTTAATATATGAAGAAAAAAATCAAACATCTTAACTTTTATTTTGTTTACAATGCAAATCCATCTAAATCCGCCTATTTGGTAAACAAAGCATGTTTCTCGTATAATATGTTTACTGAAAGACAAAAAATATAACTTTACAAACTGTATTGTAAATACATGAAATAAACACTGTCATATTAGTCAGTATTATCACTGAAGTTAAAAACTGAATAAATACAAATTTACACAAGAAAATAAATAGACTCATTGATAGGCTAAAAATCTGTGGATTACTGCGCATGTGGATTTCATGTGCAGGCTCATGAGTTTGTAATGTGTCTTCAGTAAAGTGTGGATTTGCTGATTCAATAATACAACCAACAGTTGAGATGCATCATAAACACACATTTCATTTTAAATACAGTGGATGCTAAGCTGCCACAGGCACATCGTCACTTTCAAGTGACATCGTCAAATACTGGGCCGAAATGTATAATACAGAATTTTCAATATTTTACTGGCGGTTTTAAAAAAACGTTGTTGTTAAACTTTGAAACATAAGGGACAAAACAAAACAGTTTTTTTTAATCTAAAAATAGCCTAAGACTGTATGTGCGTAAATGCAAATTGTTTCTTCACAATGTGACAGTGCCATCTACTGGCCTGGTGGTGCATAATACAGCATTTGTAAAACATTTTTAAGATGCAAAGGATTTTTTTATTGTGCATTGCTGTGTAAACTTGCCTTTAAAATGTGGAATAACTTTACTTTAAAGGTTACATAATGCAGACTTGAGGAAATCCAGAAAGTGCTGTCACAGTTTGACATCGACAAAACAGTATAACAAAACTCCTTCATTCGAACAAATTTGAAGGCAAAAAATTTGAAGTCAATGTAATTTTTGATGTGAGAATAATACCAAACAATAAAGCAAAAATTTTTTTTTAATCAGTCGAGTAAATCACTATTACAATAAACTAAACCTTTTATTACCTTTTACAGTGCAAAATAATCCCTCATTGTAGCTCTCAAATCTTATTTAAAAACCTGCCATCTTCAAACATGCATGAAGATTTGTCACAGCATGTGTCATGTTAATGATTCCAAACACTGTCGGTTCTTGTGTCTCATCATGATACAGATCATGATATGGCAAGTTTGAATCTACAGATGTGAAGTACAATTGAGAGCTGGAGAAAAGGGGAAAGACGTATGATAAAGGGTGAACAGAGCATCTCATTAACGCGATGCTAAACAACTGAATGAATTTTCATTTTTGGGTGAACTCTTCCTTTAAGGATATTACCAGAAATAGTTGGTGATGGGCGTAAATGGATTTTCTCTTTAGCTATTGTTTCTCTGTCACCGATATCTTACAGATTTTCTTGAGTATAAGCACTTGCCGCCTTCAGTTATGAGGCAAAAAAAGCCCTTCGGTGCTTCTGCACAGACCTGAAATAGTTCAGATACCTGAGAGAAATATGCATTATTATTTTGTCAAGTGTGGGATGGTTTTAGGGCAGATGAGGCAGCTTCATTTGCAGAGAAGAGAGCTTGACTCCACTTCAGAGGGATTCTACCTAGTGTGGTCAGCATTCCTGGACTCACAATGCATTTTTTCTCTGTCCCTTTTAAACAGATTCCCTTAATTTGATACTAATGAAATATGCACAGTTGTGGTATCTCATTAAATGGATTTGTGGCTCATCATAATGCCTCTTAAATTAATTAGTATAATGTGTCCCAAACCTGCATTATTTGCTGAGTGGAGGCATGTGCTTCGCTCAAGAGCGCAATAAGACCTGGTACTGGCGGTTAAAAACAAACAAATGAAACGCACAAGACTTCTTAACTTGCTTTGGTCTGTTGTTGTCCCTTGCAGTAGTTGGCATATAAGGTCATTCAAAGTATACTGATTTCATCCATTCAAAAATGCTTCCAGTTAAAAGCAATGTGTGCTTATGTGCTTGATCATTTATTCATCATTTTCTTTTCACACTGACTCTTTAGCTTGCCTTTTATTTAAAAAAATAAATAAATTCAACTGATTTCATTCTCATATGCCACGGTACTTGATTTTCTGTTTTGTTCTCTTGATCTGCATTATTTACTGTGGGGGTCTCTAGTCCCCAGTGTTGAGGGGTGGATGTGGTGGGATGTCATTGGGACGGTGGGGGCAGATGCCAGCACTGCCCTCAGCCTCTCACCCTGTTGCCCTGTGTCCAGATGCTGGCCAGAGGAGGCACCGGCGCAGTGGACCCCACAGAGGGAGGGGGAGCTGGGGGGGAGCACAGCAGGGTGTGCCCTGCCGCTCAACTTCCAGCACAGGTCAGTACAGGAGCGCATGAGCACCCCCCCCCTCCTCTTCTCTCCCCCATCATCCCCTCCATGCTGATGACAAAGAGAAAAATACAGTTCAGTCTTTTAAAGACCTGAGCGGGGCTAAACTAATATTACCATCTTCGAATGTGCAATTCTTCTTAAAAGAACCAAACTCAGACCACTTTGAATGAAGCAAAATGCAAAGCAAGTTGAGAAAGAACCGCCGTTTGCATTCACATTCATAGAATTGGGCTTTAATTTGGGTCAGTTGTAGCAAAGTCTTGTGGTCAAATACCGCTTTTAGTTGTTCATTTTTAATGGAGATTTATTTCAGTAGTTTTTAACTGTTTTTGGTTATCAAAAACATTGTTCGTAGTATAAATTCCTCATTTAATTACTATAAACTAATTTTTTAAATAAGAGCAGCTCTGTTGTAACTTAAACCTTAATTTTCAATATTAGTGTGCATTTTACAGTAGTTTTGAAACATGCCCCCAATTATCTTTAAAGATAATAAACATAAGCAACTTGAATTTTCCTTTGTTTGATTGCATGCCATCATTCTCTTTGTTTAGTAGCCTATATTGGCCAGTTATTATTTGTGGTATGTGTTTAGTTGTGTTTGAGAAGGTAAAGTGAACATGGAGTGTTTTTCTGTTTATAAGTGATGCACTTAAAGTAATCACTTCTTCAGATAGTCTTGATTAGTTACATGACTCCCAGACTCTCGACCAACCACCACATGAATATTTTAGTCTTACAATTAACTGAAACTCTTTGCCCTTTTCATAAACACCCTAGTAAAAGTTTACATTACGTCTTTTCATGATCATCCATCTATAGACTCAAGTTTAGTTTTCTCTTTGTGATGTCTGTTGTCAGTTTTTGATGTTTTTTTTTTTGTAATTGTGCTTGTCGCAATAATTTTCAAGCATAAAGAAATGACCTACATGAACGCCATCTCATTACTTGAAATGTTTGTTCCTCTTGCATTGAATGCTACATACCTGAAATATCTGGGTGTGAACGCGTCAAAGCCAACAAAGGACATTTTAAGCATCAAATGAAGTCTTAGCTAGGATTTTGCTCTAACTCACGTTGGATGATACTCGAGCCAGTTGGAAAGTAGGCAATATGACAAAACAAGCTAAGTAATCAACAGTAACCAGTTCAGCATTGCCCAAGCTAGTGCTGTTGCCCATTTCCAACAAAATTACCCAACGCATTGCACTGTGTGTCATCAGCTTAAGGCCTCATCCACAAAAAACAATCTGTTTTTTTTGGGATTTCCCATGTTATATGTTTGCCTCGAGCGAAAGAGGAGCAATCTAACAGTGTTAAGTTGCGGCCAACTGCAATATTAGGCAGTTAAGTGTTGTGGTGTTCAGTTTAGTCCTTTTTTTAAAAGATTATTCAGGCTTTTGCAGCAGCCTGTAGCAATAGTAAACACCTTTCGCGTATTTGGAAGTGACGGTGTGTTTTTGAATTGTGGCATTATCGCTTTGCATGCTCAGGTGGCATGTTAATCCCAGCTGTTAGCTGAACCGCTTTAACGAGTACACCTCGATTATTGGCATTTGTTACGGGTTAACAATGCTCCTGGAAAGCATGCTTCATCTGCTCTCTAATACAGTAGCTCTAAAATCTGGCTGTGTGTAGATAAGCTTCCTATGCATCAGAGCTTACAGAGCCTGGAAATAAAGTTTGCTGATGGGAGACTGCCCTGAAATGATCGATGATTGGGTTTAGCACATATGATTCTGGCTTTGAGAAGAATGTTTCCACAGCAAGACGGAGGGTCCTCGCTTGTTTTGATATTCTCCAGACCTGCTCAATAAATTAAGCACGTTCGGGGTGTAAAAAGGGCTGGATAATACCATTAAAAGGTGGAATGCTTTTCCCTGAAGACAAATGATGACCATGTGTCAGTTACTCATTTAGCTGGAGTGAGCTGAGACCGCTGCTGTGTCTTCTCAATCTACAGACACTGAGCTTTTTTTAAAGACTCTTAGTCTTAGTGTGTCCATTACATCTTGATTGATTCCTGAGGAGATGTTTGCACCTGTGATTGTAATCATATCCAGCGGTGAATGTTAAAGGTTGTTGGTGTGTCTTCGGTAACCTTAAATCCCCTGCTTGGTTTAAAGACGATTGATGAATTGTAGAGCGGTGGTGAAAAAAACGTTTATAAAAACAATTCTATTTATTTACATATAATTCAAAATGCATCATTTATTTAGAATCGATTCTGAGCTGGGGCATTATGGTGGCGCAGTGGGTAACACGATCGCCTCACAGCAAGAAGGTCGCTGGTTTCTTGCCTTGGCTGGGTCAGTTGGCCTTTCTGTGTGGAGTTTGCATGTTCTCCCCGTGTGTTTCCTCCGGGTGCCCTGGTTTCCCCCACAGTCCAAAGAAGTGGTACAGGTGTATTGAATAAGCTGAATTGGCCATAGTGTATGGGTGTTTCCCAATGTTTGGTTGTGGCCTGAAGGGTATCTGCTGCGTAAAACCTGCTGGATAAGTTGGAAGCTCATTCTGCTGTGGCGACCCCTGATTAATAAAGGGAATAAGTTGAAAAGTAAATGAAATAATGATTCTGAGCTTAGATTTTATAACTAGGCTAAGGCTAGTTTTTTTACCATATATTCACAATATTAATTCGAACCCTGCTCAAGATGATGAACACTCTTGTAATTTGTTTAAATCTTTCTTAGCTTTTTAGAAGTTACCATTTGTAACCCTAACCTAAGGTTTAAGTGGTGATTGTAAGGAATTAGATGCAAGGAGAGTACAGCTGTTTGTAAAGCATAGGGTGGCATCTGCTTTTAGCTCTAATGTGTACTTTAAGTGCAGCTGTATGAACATGATGTGCTTAAAATATTTTGGAAAGATTTTGCTAAACAAACTTGTCTCAAGAATCTGCCAGAAGTGACCATCCTATTTTCATAGTTGGCAATGTCAGTGTTTGTCTTTTACTGTGTTGTTGATTTGGTTAAGTACTAGCGCATGAATATAAGCTAAATAGTAGTAAATAAATAAGTTTGTCCTTATTCAGGCCACCAAATCACTTGTGTAAATGAATGGCCAAAATGCACAACCTGTTTAGGTGTAACTATGTCAGGTAAACTTTCAAAGCAATCATTAGCAGCTTTTTTTAAAAAGGAGACATTCAATTTACTAGTTAGAAAACTGAGCATTCGTATTTGGAGAACTGAGTGCTACATGATTTTAGCTTCATGCAATGTGTATTCGGAAATACTCGTTTCAAATAAAATCCAAATGTACATTTTTTTTTTTTTTAAATCAAACATTTGTGTACGTTTTTTTTCTGATTGTGGCAGAAAATCACCAGTAGTGATTGAAAATATTTAATTACTAATATTAGCAGTCTACACATCCAAACGTGTAACGTAGATATCTACTAGTCTAGTCCCCTTCATCCTTCAGAGCCAACCCACAAGATGAGAAACTTTGCAAATTGCATTGGGCACGTCTTTTGTTGGAGCATTACTTGTGCCATGGCCTCATTTGAATCAATGCTTCAGTCAATCCGGCACTGAAATAACACACACATGCAAAATCCGTGGATAAATGGCCCTGAATATCCTTCCGCGTGCTTATTTCTCATTGACAAGGCCTTTGGTAGATTTCAAAACTGACAGGAGGGCACTTTGTTAATTGGGCGCAGTGTTCGACAGATGCCAATAAGCTTAAATTGGGCAAATAGCGGTCGATGTGTTGGTCTTTGAGCATTTGCGTTGCATTACAAGAGTCTTTCTAACACATACCCTCTCTCTCTGTCTCTTGCAGAAAACACGCACTGAACTGCCACAGGTTGAAGCCAGCTCTCTTCAGTGTTTTATGCGAGATCAAAGAAAAAACTGGTAAGTCGTTCACTTACTCCACCAATGCAGAATTTCTTCTCTGCAGGTTTGTGTCTTCAAGCCGCACTCCCACATTTTGACTAGATCTCTTTCATTACTCTGTATTGATTCTGCATTGACCATATGCAGAGACGGGTGTTTAATAATCATCAGGCTGAATTTATTGCATCGCTGTAGTCCTTTATTTATTTTTTTAAGCGTTCCCGAGGCATTTCCAGGTGTCTTATTGTATCGCCCACCGCAATCGTTAAGTGTCATAGCAATGGATCGGATGTTTACACTGCGTGAAATCTCACTTGAATGCATTTCAGAGCTTTGAACTAGCAACAGGTGCGTCAGCTTCAGTCTCATCGTTGGTTTATACCACGCTCTTCTCATTGCAAACCCAATGCACGCCAACATGGTCCAAACAGGTAACGGCTCCCGCATCTTAACTGCAAGATTCACTGTGGTCAGTTTTTCTGGCAGATCCGCAGCTTTCTCCCCTCAAACGAGCGGCTGACAAATGATTAAATATTTATGGAGGTGTTGGCGTTGTCTTTGTGCCATGGTTTCTCTCGTTTCTTTCCTGTCATATCCTGCAGCTTGAATCCATCTCAGGTTCTGTAACAAGCATGCTCATGTGGAATTACAGTGCAAAAATGATGTGCAGCGGTCTGTTTGTGGCAATCTGTCAATAACCCAGTCTTACTTTCCTATAATTGGATGCAAGTAAAGGGTAGGCTAGAGGAATGGGTATCGGGGGTTGTCCCTGTTGCCAAGGCAACCTGCTGTCTTATTTACCTAATGTCATTCACTTTGATTTTCACATTTAGCCTGCCAGTGGAGAAAGGGCCGGGGAGAAATGCAGCACTAAATGGAAGGTGTTGTCGACAGTGCAGACAGGCGAAGTTAATGGTCAGAATTTTTCCATACATCACTTCGCTTATCGCCAAACTTAATCTACAATCCCTGTTTTTCCCCTCAAGTCTTTGACGTAAATGAGCTGATTTACTAGATGACACGAGTGAGGCCATTACTGTCTGATTTGAGCCTCAGCTTTTGCTGTTAAGGCCTGTTTACACCAAATTCATTGCGTCTGAGGTATTAAAAACACAAAATATCTAAAATATAAATATACCCAATATATTTCTAAATGTATTTCTTTTTGTCAATGTAAAATTCATTGTACTAATGTAATTTTCTTTAAATATCAAGCATTTCAATTGACATTGGTGAAAATGTCAAAAATATGTAATATTTTACCATCATATTCTGACCTTTGCGTAGTAAAATATATGCAGGTTGTATTAAATTAGATTATATTTTAAATATACAGCGCAGGAATTTTAATAAACGGCAAAAATTTAAAGACTAAACTCACTGTGGTGGTTAAATAAAGTTAAACTTATGTTTTTATGTTATCGCATTTACATGTCATATTTGGGCACTTAAGTGATGTATGAGATTAAGATTAATTAAGAATAAGATATAAGATTAAGTAAGAATAGGGTGTGTTTTTATTGGAGCTAAATTCAATTAAATATGAGAATGCAAACTGCTGTTTGACCAAACCAAAAATGTTTCAGTCCATTTGAAAAATTAAGGATATTTGAATGTTGTGGTAATTTGTTTTTCTGCAACAAATATTAGATGACTGACTGACTTGAATAGCTCTACGTAGAAATAAATCCTTTTAGATAGATTTGAGTATTTTTAAGGGGAGCACATCGATAAAATAAAACAATAACAAAAATAGATATTAAAATACAACCGTACAAATACACAAGTAGAAATGCACAATATATTGTTTCAGCATCGATATCGCAATGTGTGTATCCGCAATAGTTACATTGCAATATATGCGATGTTGAGTTTGTATTATAGTTAACTAGGAGCTACAGAATTTTATTTAATTGCTGTATTTAATCAATTAAATTAAATTCAAATAATTTTTATTAATCAAAAAAAGTTTATTTTTAACATTTTGTCTTGTTTCTAGTGCAGATATTTACATTTCAAAGCAAAAACAAGATTATTTTACTTACCCCACTGGCTGATCATCTTAATTGTTTCAAGGAAAAACTCTTAATTTTGCCTTTTAAATGTCATCTAAATAGGGAAAAGTAATTAAAAACGGCATTCAGAATCTATAATCAATCTAATTTTCCAGGTAAAGTTTTTTCAATACTTTTTCTATAATTTATACCTATGCTATTATGATTTATACTTTTCTGATGTTATACTTATGCTACGCGCATGCGTACAGTCCAGCGCAGCCTTTACATGCCTGCGCACCTCTCAAAAAATGTAACTACACGTCACAACAGCATGTAACAAGCTTTTTGATTGGTTGGTTTGGTGGTGGTGACAAGGGTGGGCGGCGCAGAGACTACTTACTTAACTTTCAATTGTTCAGAGTTGATGTTAAATAAATAATTATAGATAGTAGGTCGTGTGTGTTTACTTCAATTATTTTAAAATCAAGCAATGCACCCTACATTCAAAAGTCCCTCACTTTTAATATGTTAACATTTACCGTACAAAACTTGAACTATGTAGACAAAAATGTAAAATAAATAGGTAACATAATTGTTCATGAATTCTAATCAAGTTAAAATGTTCAATTAATCAAGGTTTTGATTTCAGGCCAAATTAGCCAGCCCTTCTTCTGAAGTTGAAAACAAAACAATATGTTTACAATCTTTACGATCTACAAATATTTAGATATTTGGATTGGAACAAGACAAAGCAAAGTAGGAAAAGCATTTTTTGCATTGTGATTATTCCATTTCTGTACGTAAAACTGTTAGACTCCTCAGAAAACCAGCAAATAGTGGCATTGAAACTATCTTGTAAATCTGTATTTTGCAATATTTAAATTGCAAAATAAAAAAATATTGCAACATCAGATTTTCCCAATATCGTGCAACCCTAATACAAAGACACAAATTAAATAAAAAATGCTTTGTAATTTACCACATTGTTTAATGAAATTTAAAATAACACTTCAGTGTATAAATTTACTTGCCCTCAGCTATATTTTACTTTTTAAAAAGTGTGTATTACTTAAAATATATTTTGAAAATCTGTTAAAAACAAAATATATATCTATTTTTTTATAATTATTTTTTAGGATGTTTTTACCTTTTATGATAGGACAGTAGAGATTTCAGACAGGAAAGCATTGGGAGTAGAGAGGGGGGTAGGATCAGCAAAGGACCTCAAACCAGGATTCGAACTCGGGTCGCCGTGAGCGCGTCACTGCTATATGTCAGCGCACAGTACCACTAGGCTATTTGCGCCAACATATATTTTTAAAGGAAAGCTGGAAACCTGTAGTCATTGACTGTAATAGTAGGAAAACAAAATACAATTTAAATAGATGATTACATGTTTTCCAGCTTTCTTCAAAATATATGTGTTGTATTTATGTTCAACAGAATCATTGAACTCTTAAAGATTTGAATCAACTTGAGGATGAGTCATTTTTGGCTAAACTAACCCTCTTATTCTTACCTAAAGCTACACATGTTATTATTTCTAGTGCTCAAATGCTTTGAATTGTCTTGAAATGCTCACACAGTCACCCATCATTCAATCTGCTATGGTTAAACTCAGCAGCGACTCCACAAATCTCATGTGTTCTGAACTGTGGCTCCTGGTCCACTATAATCCCAACTCAACATGGCCGATCCACACATTGCAAATGTTTCAAATGCACACATTGCAATGTATCAACGCCGAAAGGATATATATGCAGCCCTAGAAATTTGTATTCAGGATTGGTGGTGTGGTCTTAATTTATTTTTTTGTAGTATTATGGTCGGTCTTGGGTGACTCAATCACATATTCTTTTAAACTCTTATCTATAGTGTTGAGTTTTCAATGACACCTAAATATTTCAAAACTCAATCTAGCATTTGAATAAAAGTGGCATCCTGTCAAAGTACATTGTTTCATTCCTCATACAAGGGATTTCATAGAAAGGTGTTGTTTTGCTTGAATATCAAGTCTGGCTTTGTCTGAACAGGCCTCAGCCCTGAGTGGCGGATGGTGTCCATCATGGTGATGTGCGTGTGTGTGTATATACACAGTCAAGCCTGAAATTTTTCATACCTCTGGCAAATTCTGCCGAAGTATTAGTTCAGATACAAAACCAGATTTTTTTTTCCCCACAATGATGGCTCTTGTACGTAGTCTCATTTCCTATAAAAAAAAAACTTGCTGGTGGAATAAAATTATTTATTAAACATTAAATTAAAATCTGAATTTTCTAAATAATTTCAGGCTTGACTTTATTAAGGATGTCACAAAGCTCAATATAATTTTGAATTGTTTGATGCGACCTCCACGGTTCAATTAACGTACGAAAATTGCATTTTATTTAGTTTTGCATTTAAGTTAAATTATTTTAGCTTTTTCCCCATTTCCTTTAATTATTCTCTGAACTGGCTTTGTGCTTGTTAGAACGTATGCCCATATGCAATGTGAGCGATTTCTGTTTAAACTAAATTCATAAGCTTTTATTATTTAAACATTGAACCTCAAAGTGTAAAGAGAACTTGGGATCTGAGAAGTGCCCTCATCTGAACAGGTTTGAAAGTGGCGACTAGGTATGGGACGAGAACAGGTTTCGAGGTTTGCCATGGTTTAAGTCTAGGTTTTAATACAGCTAAAATGGTAAACCATTCCCAAGGTATATGTAAGTGTTGTTTTTTTGTGTTGTAAAGAAATGAAGACAGCTGAACTATTTAGCCTGACATGTTTACGGCTACAAAATACTATAAATATTTCTTAAAATAAAATACATTGTGTGAAATAGGGAAATATATTGTGTTTTTTTACCCAGACATTTAGTAAGCGCTAATAAAGCAGTGATCACAATACCATGGTATTTTTGTCTAAGTTCATCATACCGTCAGAATCTTATACATAGTGAAATGCAAAAAAAGTCTTGTTTCTCAATGGTAAAACTTAATTATGACCAATATGACCTAATGAGTATTCAATCAGTTAGATTGGGCTTTAGAACGTAAACATTAAAGAAATTGTTGCCTGTAACATTGCAGTGTGCTGGAACTGTGGATTCATCTATAGCCAACTGTTTTTAATATTAATCAAACAACAAAAGATAATGAAATAACTCCCTGTTGACTGAGTAACTATTATGCAATAATTGTTAATCTTTATTTAATTTATACAGTGAAGTTTATATACAGTATGCAGTGTTATATTTGAATATTATTCAGTTTCTGTGCCTAAAAATCACTGTTAGATATGTGAAAAACCGTTATTATTTTAGTAGTATCTTCATTATGTTGTGTTTATTTGTGCTTATGCTTATTGGGATTGTTTTTATGTTTTTGTTCGACAATAGCTAAGATGTTTCCATCTAAAATGTGAATTAACTTTATGCGTAAAACTGGATTATTGCATAAAAGACATGCAAATAAAGCAGCGTTTCTATCCAATGAGTCAAAGAGAACAAAATCGTCACCTCCTGATTAACATGCGCCAAAAATCTACAGTAAAAACGGAATTTGCTGTGGTAGAAGAAGCTGACATAAATGTGAGGTGGCGTTTGAAGGTGTGAGACACTGAGCACAGACGCTCTTTATTCTGTAGGTGATTAATAATATAATAACACTAATACTGAAATTAAGGCATTTTAGAATGACCAAAGCAACATTTTAGATGTTTTACAATGTGCTCAGCCTTCTGGTTTGTCCATTCACACAAAGTTTTATCATCACATGATCTCTTATAACAAAATCATATGACTTTTTTTTTTTTTTTATGCACATCCTGGATTTTGTTCAGTGAATGTGTTTGCATCATGGTTTAGTTGCATGTTTCATTACTGAATAAAGGTTCAGTTATGCTCAGTTATGTGCATATGTTTTTAATGCGCAGTTTCAAAATTATCTGCATAAAAACAGATGGATGGAAAGCTAGTGTCTAGTGTCCGATGATTCGAACCGTACCATGATAAATCTTTATTGTTGCATTTTTGATAACTCGCCCTAAACTATGGCATTGGTATTAGTTAATAGCTAAATGTAAATGTATGTTTATGCAGTCATAAAGTAAATAGCATATGTAAACCTTTTTAATGTCATTGTTTAGATTTTAGATTTGTTTCATTTGAATTGTGTTGCACACTGACGCGAATACTCTTGAATTCACAAATTTTCATTGCGTATCAAATCACAATATCAGTGAGAAAAACACTATCCTTGTTTAAACGCACAACCCTTTTTTGACCTTTTATAACGCAGTTTTATTCAAGATTGGGAAACATAAACATCCTAACAAACAACGCAAACATAGATCTGTTTGAAGTAGTTTTCCAACTGCAAGTAATAATACTTTTAATTGACTAAAAATTTACATAAAGTAATCCAATTGCTGGGATCCATATATATACACATACATACATGCATACATACATGCATACATACATACATACATACATACATACATACATACATACATACATGCATACATACATGCATACATACATACATACATACATACAAACATACATACATACATACATACATACATACATACATACATGCATACATGCATACATGCATACATGCATACATACATACATACATACATACATACATACATACATACATACATACATACATACAAACATTCATACAAACATGGATAGATGCATGCATACATATACACCTGCCTCTCTCTAAGACTCCCTGCAGCTTTTATCTCCTGCCTCTGGAATGTGAATTAAAGAAGGCAGCCTCCTCTACTGCACATGATTGTAGTGCTGATCAGTAGTCTTTACATCTGTTTTCCACAGTCTCAGTGTGTCTGCCTGTGTCTCGCTCTCTCTCTCCTGCATGGAACAGCAGGGATAAAAGCGAGCTGGAGCTCAGGCCTTTCCCTGCCGCTGCGGTCTTGTCCTCTCCTCCTCCTCCTCCCTCCTGATGCCTTGCTTCCATTCTTGAAAGAGAAGTCTTGCTCTGAACTCGGGGCTTTGATATGGTAATGGAGGTGGAGGGGAGGGTTAGGGAAGAGTGGGGGAGGGGCATTGAATTCCTCCGAGTGCTGCTGCAGTTGGGAAGATTGTTTTTTATTGTTAAGGAAATGTTCTGCTCAAATGCAAGTCACTATAACACCCCCCTCCCTGCATCATCCCCATCTGTTTAACATGAACTTCATGTGCGTGAAATGTAAGATTTGTTCATTAATCTCCTTAGAAACAAATTAAGAGAGAAATGAGGTTTCCGAGGCGATTGTCTCTTCGGTCTTGACCCCCTCCCCCATCGACTTAAAATGGTTGCAGCAAGTTGATTCTCACCCTCTTCAGCAACCCTGACTTTTTGTTCTGGCTGCCCAGCTCATCGCAGAGGTCACATGCCTTTTGTGCTGGCTGTTTTTACAGGTTTTTGAATTGTAAATGAAGCTCGGCCAATATTACTACTATTATTTTGGGCAGTTGGTTAAAAAACATGAACATGATCTCCCTCCTTTATTGTCATCTGGATATTAGATTGAAATAGATGCACAGTAAAAGTTTATCTCCAGAGACTACGGTAGATGTCCTTGAGTGGAACAAGTACTGCTTGGATCAAGTTAAAGGGATAGTTCACTTTAAAATTTTGAAGTTTGTCCTTTACTTGCCCTTTTCTTGTTTCAAACCTAAAGTTTACCAAACCTGGGTTTTCAGAAAAGATATTTTGAAGAAAGCTAAAAATCTGTAACCACTGACTTCCGTAGTATTTGTTTTTCCTACTATGGAAGTCGGTGCCTTTCAACTTTTTTCGAAGTATATTCTTTTGTGTTCAACAGAAAAAGGAAGCTTGTATGTTTGTAACCACTTGTGAGTAAATGGTGAGTAAATGGTAATTTTGGTGTTAACTATCTCTTTTAATGTAGATAATATCAACATGTTCTCAAACCTCAGGAGAATATTAAAGCATTTTAAAGTTCTGGCTAATGTTCGACCTTAGGTTTTCACTCAAGTGAATTTTTTTTAGACTTTTATTAAATCAGAATAGTATTTTTTTAAGCGCATACTTACACTAGGTACAGTTGCCTTGAACTGCGCTAAAGTGCGATTGGCCCCCCTCCTCTCTTCCCCGGCGGTCTGCACTCACACTGCATTTTGCCTTCCGAGCCTGAGCACGCTTGCGTCGTCTGATGCAATTGTTCAGTTTAACAGGTAGAGAAGCGTTCTTGCTCAGCATAGTGGAGATTGCTTTAGATGTATTGTTTTAGCTGTTTGGGATGCAGTGACAAGGGCTGTGCAATTAATCGAAAATTCGATTTAAATTTTGGCTTCTAACAATTATGCATTAATCAAGATTAAACTAGTATTGCATCATATACCATCCCCTTTCCAGTTGTACACATTTCTCTGCAAATCTCAGTTTCTCTTGAAAATTGTGTTTTTTTTTTGTTTTTGTTTTTTGCATCGTTTATTGATGTACATTCGAATCATTCATGTTTTTAAAATGTGAGAGAGGTCGCATGCTGTTGTGTGTGTGCGCTCGGCCTCAGAGACGAACAGAGCACACAAATCTAAAGTCATCTTAATGAGAGTGCTTTAATGGTCAAATAAGTGTCAAAATGCGGTGTTTCACTCACAATGAATTTCATTATCCCTCACAATAATTTATTAACAAGGTTTGGTTTTTTTAAAAAAAAGAAATAAAATTAGGTTCATAGATCGAAACTGCCCACCGGATAATTGAAATTAAATTGGTGTTTTTCTTATGTCCGCCTCAATGATTTGCATGAACTTAGAGTGAACTTTAAACAGGTGTCAACCAGTTAGATCACTACACGCAAATACCCTTGAGCAGATGGTATCCAGTCGCGTTAATGGAACACTGAAAAAGTAATGTGATTGGTTGTTGTTCTCTGCGTAGCGTAGACGCTGGCATATTTTGTGAATGAACCGTGAAGCTTGCTGAAACAGTGAAGTGTGCAGCCACGTTGGTGTGGAAACTTCAAAGTATGTGTTATTATCATTCTAGATGGATATGGTGAAGATGAGGAAATATCTGATAACTAAGATTAGAAATTAACTGCGAAAAAGCCTCGACTTGGGACAAGATTTTGTGTAGGTTTTTGGCCCGTACTATCATAGTGGTAAAATATGCGCTTGAGCCAGACACTGACTGAGTAGGTTTACTTTTGCACACAAAATATTTGTTTTTGTTAACTTAGTAAATGGTGTAGTTATCGACGTGTTGACTAAATTAGCCGGTGCTCTATTAGCCCATGCTAATGATTTGGTGTTACTTGAATGAACACGATGCATTTGTTTTGCACAAAAATTAGTCATTGGTGTGTTACACATGGCTCAAATATGTAACATTAAAGGACACAACATGGCAAAATAAAGTCAAACATAATATTTATTCTAACACAAATGAAAACAACAATTAAAACATCAGTTTCTGTAAGTTCAAACAGTGTAAAAGGCAAGTGAATGAATGCGGTAAGTGTTGTCAGTGTTAAGCCTGATTTATACTTCTGCGTCAGGTGACCGGCGTAACCCACGGCGCATGCATCGTGCGTGGCTGTGCATTTATACTTCTGCGCGCTGTCTCTGTCGGTCTGCATTAACACTTCCGAAACGCTAGTTGGCAGTGAGGTGTAAATGTTCCTCTGTGTCGAGTTTCTTCTCTGCTTTTTTGCTTTTCCTGAACACTTCCGGGATGTACAAGTGGCTCAAACTCGCTCATTTTGGGGCAGGAACCGGCGGACGTGCAACAACTTTAACTATGAGGTAAACACAAAACAAAACTTTCCATCCGGAGCTCCTTCACGGGACTCCACACTTGTAAACAATCGCTCGCGCCATTCACGCGGCTCTCGGTCCCGCCCAGACTCGTCAGCGCTACGAAGCCGACCAATCACAGAGCTTACGCTACACGTCTTGCATCGTGTAGTTACTTTTTTTGAGAGGTGCACGTCAGCGACGGCCACAGCGAAGGGCTATGCGTCAGCGCCGTAGCATACGCCTGCGTTTGACGCAGAAGTATAAATCAGCCTTTAGTGTGTGGATGCAAAACAAAACGTAACACTTACATTGAAACACAGCTCTGGCCAACTGCCCAAACAATGAAGGAACAGTGGCCTAGATGAACTCTCGCACCTTTTAAATAAGAGCATTGACTATATAATTAGGTGCACTGAAGTCACATCCCGACCTACAACAGACAATAAGATACAAAAACACAACCCAAAACAACATAGTCCTAACGGTTGTCATTAGACAGTGTTATGTGCTGTCAGACATCATGTGTATGTATTTTTTCTGCATAAACTGCAAATTGTGGCACGTTGTGTAACATTTGCATCTTGTGCTTTATTAATGACACAACGGACTAGTCAAGGTTGCATGAAAGTTGACTTAATGTAAAGTCATTCAACTCTTTCAATTATACAGTATAGTACAAAAATTGTTTCATGTACTAAATTATTAAAAGTCAATTTAAATGTTTTAACATTTTTTAAACAGCTAGGACAAATCCATTTGCAGCAAGAAGTTTTTAATTATTTAAAATAGGAGTTAAATTATCAGTTAATGCATTAAAATATTTGATTATGTGGGAATATTTTAATTTTGACAAACATAACAGTTTACAATAGTGCTGGGCGATATGGCAAAATTGCTATTTTGATTAATTATTTTCCATATTGAACAATAATGAAATCTATTTCTAATAACATTTGTTAATTCTTCTAGATTTAAACGAGTACCTCAACAATGACCGAAGCCACAAAAATGAGTTTGTCCATTAAATAGCATAACTTGTTTTCGGTTGCCAATATTTTTTGGTGGCCAGAAATTTGTTGCATCTCCAAAATCAACACACTTCTAGATTTAGATTGTTGTACATTTCTGCAGTGCCATTGGCTCTTAGATCAATATAGAGTAAAAAAAGCCCAGAACTTATCATTATCACCTAGTTTCTAATATGAAGAGACATTTAGTTCATTTACATTGTGTTTAGCAGACATTCTTTATCAAAGCAACTTTGGAAACATTAAAATTTCTATTTGACACACACTTTTATCCAATCCAACTTTCAAATCAGTCCAATAAAAGCAATCATAGGTCACATCCAGACAGCATGTGATTTAAGTCAATCTAAAAAGAAATTATATAGTTTTGGCTTTTTATCCACATCATGACAACCAGTGTTGTGATAAATAAGTTCTGGACCATGGTGGAAAGAGTACTGAAAAATCAAACTTAGGTAAGAGTACTATTACTTGCCCCAAAATATATTGCAAGTAGAGTTAAAGTATCTGTTGTAAATATTACTCAAATTACGCGTAAAAAGACCTTTCAAAAGTATTTGAGTTGTCAGTAGTGAGTATTACTCTGTAAAAAGCTTATGCATTTACATGTAATTTGTGCATGTGTGTTTAAACGTAACATTCTGTAGTGCATCGAGTTATTGCCTAGCAGGCACACAACGTCATAAGACTTTAATATTAGTTTAGATTTAGGTTATGTCATGTGACCAGAATTCAATGTCTAACTAGCATCTAAGGACAAGGTTATTGTGATGTCCAATCATGACATCAAATCATTGTGTGTAAAGATTATGGACATCTTCTCATCTTTTTGGACACTTTCTTGGACACAAGACTAATTTTTGTAATCCCCATAGACTAGAAATATAAATAAGTGACTGCAGATTGAAGGAAAGCACTAAAAATTTACTCAAAAGAAAGTAAAAGCACATGAAGTGTAATTTACTATTACAGTAGTTTGAGTTTTTGTAATTAGTTACCTTAGACCACTGGTTATGGATTGTAAAAATTTCTAAATTCAGCCCAGTGCGTAGCCATATGAATGGGCAGAATGCTGTCCTTTAAAATCGATGATGTCACACAAGCATGTGATCAGAAAGCAAGCCTGCATGTAACAAACATAAAAAACAACAGCATATTTATCAGAGATGTGTGTTTGTACTGCAGGTGTGTGCTGCTAAGTGCATTAGCAGCATTACAACAAAACCTGCTAATTTTGTATCAACTGGACGACCAAAGGAAACGCATTAACAATTACACATGACAGATATTTTTAGATTTACATGCGTTCGCCATCATCTTGTGTTTGCCTGTAATCAGCGCATTGAAGAAGGACTTCATCCACATGCTCACTGCCTTTTTTGATTTTAGTGCGTCCTGCATCTGTGTTTGTTTACACTGCCACATATAAGTGTGGCATGCATATTACGGCATCTAAATCCAGTTTTTTTTTTTCCATGGGGAAGCAGGCATTTCTTGAACATTTCAAATATGCAGAACAAAAAATAAACTGGATCATTGCTGTGTGGATGTAGTTTTAAGCTCAGAACTTAAAAGGAACACCTATCATAACAAATGAGGTGGAAGAAAACACACTACATGATGACTGAAAAATGTACTTTAAATTAAATCAGTGTCACACAAGACACTGATTTAATTTTGTGACTACATGTACATCTGTGATGGACATGGAACAAAAATATTCAGTTTTAAAAGCATAGACGTCTTGAATTCATGTTTCAGGAGGTTTGGTGGTTAAATCTGATGGCTTTACTGTAGCTGATCACTCCTTTGCTAATATTGAAGTCATGTGATGTTTGTAGAGTACCTACCAGAAGAACCGGCCAGGTTAACTTTACTCATGGTGCATTTCTGCTCTTAAAATCCCAGAAACGACTACATGATTTGGCAGGGCTAAGAATTCTGTGGCCTCAAATAAACCCAGTGCTGCATGAATTAAATATGAATCTCATTGTTAATGTCTGAGCTTGTTTTTTAAAATTGTTTAATGGTTTATAAAACCCACTTGAAGGGGCTTTAAAAGCACAAAATGTCCTGATGGTGTACTGAAGAAGTGATTTCTTGTCTTGGAGTGCATTGTCAGTAATTTTTATTTTTTCAGTTTCCATGAAATTGTCCATTTTGGCTACTGCTTAGATGTGCTAACTTTTAATGTTCGGTATGTGGCATTGCTAAGAAATATCAGGTGAAGTTTTATTATCTGCATCCTTGCGGTTTAAGCAGCAAATGATTTAGAGTGCTCAAACGATTTGGCACTAACAAATGCTTTTCTAAGCACTGGAAAACTTTCCCATCAAGCCATCACCTGCAGATCATTGTAAAACTTGTTGATGGTTTCCATGCAGATGAATGTTGTTCCCCAGCAAGCTTATTTGGTTCTGAAAAATGGGCTCAAGTCCATGTTTATAACCAACCTGTATGAACTCAACAACTGTGGTTTCACAGACTGCGCGGTCACGGACCTAATTAAGGCTTTTTAATTATCATTCATTTTTGAAAGACCTTAATTTGAACCTTCTTGTAAAATTTTATGAGTTGTTGGAAATCTCAGACTCATTTTACGAGGCTGAGCCTGCAGGCCTGTAAGGAAAAGGAGCCAGCGGAGTGTGTTTTTACTACTTAAACTGTAATAGATACTCAGCCTTACGGTTAAGTTTATTTCTTTTACATTTTTTTTTCATTTAGGGTTGAAAAGAAGTTTGAGATACCTTAGAGGTGGCATATTGTTATAGGTCAGGTTCGTAAAAACAGAATGTACTGTGTAACGTAACGTGCAATGTCATGGACATTTATAACATTTTGAATCAAGAAAATAAAATATGAAACAAGACATGGTCAATTATCTTTCAAACCACAAGAGTTAAATATGAGGTCTGCGATCTTTACATCTTCTTTGTGTCTTTGTGAATGAATGTTTAACTTATTTTACCCATACTAAAGCATGTGTGATGCTCCTGATGTTGTCAGTTTTTGCCGTTTTATTAATGAGGGCATAATTATGAAATGTTCAAAGCTGATTTGAGTCACATCAACATTTCACTGTTGTATGTGAGAAAAGCTGTTGTCATATGTACACATGGAAACTTAAAGCACGGGCCTCACTTGTCAAAATAAATCATTTAAATACTCATTTTGACAACACAGTTTGCGTTGCACTCTTGCAGTACTAAGTTTTTTATTTGGTACTTTGATCTGTTACTTTGCTGAAGGCTGATTTATGCTCCTGCAACGTGTGATCGACGTGACCCACGGCTCCTACCTTGCACATAGTCATGCATTTAAGCTTCAGAATGCTGTTTGCTTTGCTCTGCAATAACATTTCTGAAACGCTAGTTGGCTGTATGTTTTTAGTTCCTCAGTGTTGTGTCTCTTCATGGGTTTTTAATTTTTCTGAATTCTACAAGTAGCTACAACTCGCTCATTCAGAGGTGGGAACTGTTGGATGTGCAACAACTTTAATCATAAGGTAAACACAACACAAAGGTTTTCATCTAGAGCTACTTCATGGGACTCGACACATGTAAACGCTCGCTACAACCGGTTTGCGCGGCTCTTGGTCCCACCCACACTGGTCACAGCTACCAAGTCGACCAATCATGGAGCTTGAGACATTACAGTTTTTGAGAGGTGGACATCAGTGTCGACGTAATCCACTGCAAGGGCTATGCAACTGTGCAAAGGCTGTGCCGGAGAAGAGGCTTGACACAGACGTATAAATCAGCCATAATACAGGAAGCAGTGATCCACGCTCATACAAATATTCCTGTTTTTTTTTGTTTTGTTTTCAATTTTTCTTTATTTATTTTTTTACAATCGTCAGGAAACAAACACAAACATTTGGGTGTATAGTCATAGATGTTAAATGCTCTATATAAATACACACATTACACATTATTACATTACACAAAAATGAACACTCTCAAAAAATCTAGACTCCACCCACAAGGCTAAGGGCAGCATTTATGTAAATAAAAAAATCATTTATATAGCAAAATATACATTAAACTGAACTCACGGCCATGAGAAATCGCCAGTTTAGAAAACATTAGAAGAAATGAACCAGAGAACATTTCCTAGTCAAAAAAGGCGGAGCCTCAGAGCCACACCTACCTCTTATGTAGCAGTCATGAACCATTGAGTGTTTGTATGTTTCTGCGAAGTTTGCTTTTGTCCTGATTTTGTTTCAAATGACATCATAGCAGTTCTTTCCTTGCGCTTGAGTATATCAGGTGCTTTACCATTACAAATCACTGTGACTAATTTGTTCAGCCTGGCCTCAGAAAAAACTACAAAACGGCCTCTTTTTTAGATCCACACAGCAGCGGCATGTATAAAACTAGCTTCTCAAACATCATCATTTGGCAGTGGCCTTATTTCATTCGCCATTTCTTGTGTGGTGCTCTGTCACTCAATCTGTTTTTCTCTCCTCTGTTTCAGGAGTGAGAAAGATAGAGTGTGAAGGGGGGAGAGGGGAGAGAGAGAGACAGCGATAGAGAGAGATTGATGAGGCAGTAAGAGCAGCAGTAATTACTCTGTGTCCATTCCCCACGCCGGATTGGCAGACGGCTAATATCACACAGACCCCTGGCCCTGACAGGCACCCCCCACCTTCTCCCCCATCACAAGGTCCAGAATGGTGGGGGGAAGAGCGTCACCCCAGCTTCATCCTGATGCTGTGTGGGCCGAGCATCTTTCCTCTCATTACGTGGCTCCTTGAGGAATTGAGTGTTTTCTCAGGACCGGACAAGCAAAAATTGCATGCCGCTCTTTTGAATGCGAGGAAATGTTTAAAACCCGTCCAGGCCTTTAGAGCTGAGTACTTCCTCCGCTCTAATTGTGTAATTTATTGGAAAATGCAATTTAAGGATGACATGGAATCTCAATTGACCCCATTTACTAAGTGATTGTGCCTGGTTCCTATTGTGTGCAATTCATCAGTGTGTGATGTTCTCATTTCATCAAAATGTAATGAGTTTATGCTTTGCATGTCTTTTGGAATAACTTTTTTGCTGACGTATCTAAGGCTGTGGAGAATTTTTTTTTTTTTTTTTTTTTTTTTTTTTTAACCAAGGGTTGTAAATCTTGTCTGCATACTGTCCACAACAATATTTAACAAGTTTTTAGTTGTAGTAATAGCTGAGAAATATTAATAAAATAAACACTTTTCAAAAACTAGTGATTACAGCTCCAACATAAAATTTATATAAATAAATATAAATATATAATTTTATAAATAAATATATACTTTTATAAATAAATATAAAGAAATTTTGTCTTTTTTATCTCACAATGTGGATATTCATTGTCTTCATCCCCATAGTGGCATGTAAGATTGCGCAAGCATAAATTATGAAAAAGTTTCACAGTAAACCATGTATTTTATGACACTACAGAACAGGGCAGCACTTTTCTTTCTAAAATGGGAATCACTAAAATAAGTTTGTTTGGTTTTTTTTCGCTTCAAACCAAGATCACTATTTTCTCAGGATTTTGTAAATGTAAAATAAAGGCTAATATGAGTAAGCTGTTGTTGTTATTTCTTAAACATGGTAAAACAACAATAATTTTATTAGACCTGTGTAGGTTTGCTGCTGGTTAAAATACTAAATTTTGTATAGACTTGCAATGGTGGACTTGGTCCTGGTTGTTAATTCGCAGAAAAGTGATAACATCAGAATACAACTGTTCATAATTCTGAAGCTGAATTATTATGTTTGAGACATAAGCTTGCCATTTGTCATTGACAACATTATTAGATCTTTTTTTCCACTGTTAAAATGAGAAATTTGTCATTATCAGATTCCTTCCTGGATTATATTCAACGTTATATAGGCTAGAGTGGTTATACTGACCCAGACTATGCAATTAATCGAAATAGAATCGCAATCACGATTTGAAACGCTATGATTATCTTATCACAAAAATCTGCGATATGAAATGATAATGATATTATTCAAATTAATTAATAAAACTAATTTCCCCTTCCCAGAACAAATGTGTGACTGCCGTCTGTGTCTTACTTGCCAATTGAGTGAGCACAGTTGAGTGATAAGTGTTTTGCTAAAAAGTCAACTGAACTGATTTCCTAGGGGTTTAATGATATTACAAACCGAACCGAAATATCGCGATACACCAACCATGATACGTATCGCAAAACTCTCATGGCAGTACTCTCATGCCCCCTGCTTATTGTTGAGGTTGACGTCACGTCTTGGTTTTCCAGTGGAGTACAAGAATGGAATTCCTGTCGTAGACTAAGCACACGCGTATTTGTCGCAACTTTCACGAAACTTACAAGGAATAACATTTAAAAAGTGTGGTAATTTCACAATGTGAGGGTGTAAGCAAAAGACTGACAACAGAACTGCCAACAAAAGTATTTAATGTACAAAAGTGAAACCAGAATAATGCCCAAATAGTTTGCCAGTGACACTTAATCCAATAGCAAGCAACAGCAAAAAAACTATTTCAGAGTTGTTTCATCCATGTTAGTTTGCTGAGTGTTCTGTATTTTTATAATTATTATCTTTTTGTTTTTATAATAAGCTACCTGTCTAACCTGACTATCTGGCTAATTTAAGTTCAAATTGTTAACAAAAAGGTAAGGTCATTTTATTTGAGTTTACTGTTTGCTCTAGAGAAAAATTAATGTTTCATTTCTGAATATTGAAAAATAAATGTAAATGTTTAAGTAAGTTAATATCTACATTTAACAGTAAGAAGTTACGATATAGATTATTTAGCTGATGCTTGACTACAAAATTAAATCCCAAATCGAAATCACAAGATCTGTCAAAAAAAATATTTTCCCCAAATCGCACAACATTACCCAGTAAACATTTATTTTCCTGCACAACACTGTTCACTATGGAAAAAAAACATCAAATTTTTGTCATAATTCACTGTAAAATGTGATTTTGTTGCGCATGTTCAGTTTTACTTTACAACTTTATTAGCTGTTATTCATGGCCTATGCAGGATTGTTTACTAAAGTTGACATAATTGGCGGGCAGGCGCACATTCTCTTGCTAGTAAACAAACAGTGGATCAGCTCACGTATGACTTCGTGGCTGCGAATACGTCATAACTTTAAGACGGAAATGACATTCTTGGAAAAATTATACCTTATAAATACAGTATGTGACACTATTAATGCCGTTTGGAGGTGTCCATTTTGCTGAACAGAGCCTATATAAAACAGTATAAGACTTGTGCGTCCGCCTTTGCACTTCTCTCGTGACCTTGGCTGAATAATAGAAAAGCTGAATTAAGATAGCCTGCGAGGTCGAAAGCCCGACTGCGAAATGAACGATAGCACAATGTGAATCGACATTTAATTTTGTGCATATGATGTATATGGAAAATCAATATTGGCTTAAATTCAGTTTTGGAAAAACAACAAAAGCGTATCACTTCGTTACAAAGTTATGTTTCATCCATATTTTTAAATGTGGATTACTAGCAGTCAATTTTAGAAGCAGAACTCCGTTTTCCTTCTTTTAAACACCCTGACTTTCTGTCAGCCGAACAGGATTAAGCCCTCAAAATAGGAGCGACACCCGTATTTGCGCGTTTCGCTGTGGTGCGTGTCAAACTCATGGAGATATCCCTCAGTCTGCTGGTCTGGGGAGCAGTGTTTGAAAGAAGCCCATGTCTCTTTAATTAAAGATATGTAAATGTGGCCTCAGCTGGATTACATTAGCTGGCGTGGCTTTGGTAGGCTGGGAGAGAGTCGGAGCCCAACACCTAATCCAGACTAATTAAGGATTAATTACAATTGATGGGAGGCTTCCATCCCAGTGTGGAGGTCCTTGCTGCAGTCTGTGACTAATCTGGAGCGCTGGAGAGGGGATTTGAGCAGCGGTGATCTGTCAGAGTTTTACTCTTCAGAGGGGAGGGAGTTACCAGTTTCCCCTCATGCCATTTGGATTGAGGCATAGGCCTTTTGTTAAGCTACAATAATCTGTTTGTCTCACGCGAAGGTGTTAATTCAGACTCGCTCTATAATGTAGGTTAGGATAGACACACGGCTTGTTAATAGTAGTTGCTGTTGAGCTGAGGAAACCTCTTATCCTACGTATAAACCTTTGAGTAACACATACCGTAATTACATTTCACACTCGGATGATACAAGACGAGAATTGAAAGGAAGGCTCTGCTTGTTTACACCTGAAATAGTGATATAAAAAAGTACAAAAAATTTGAAAAAAATAGCATTTTTGTAGGGCTGTGTGATTAATCGAAATTGAATTGCTATCGCAATTTGAAAGGTTGCGATTTAGCTAATCGCAAGAGGCTGCAATATGAAATAACTATTATTTAATTTCCCCCACCTGGAGTCATTGCGTGACTGCCGTCTGTGTGTGACAGTCTTGCTAGGCAATTGAGTGTGCAGGCTTTCTTTCAACCCAATCAGAATTGTGCAACCAAACTATGCGGAACGCCCACAAAAAACAAACAGGAAAGCATGGACTAGTTAGATGATGGCATCTGCCGCTTCAGAAGCATTAATAGACTAATTATTATTATAGAAAAAACAGGACATTGGTAATATGGGATTATTATAGTTTTAAAGTCACAAATAAAAGTTAAATTTTTTGATAACTTTGTGTATTTCGCGTGCATGCACTGCTCATGATGCATGTACGTCAGCAGTAGTGACTACTAATGTACTAGATCAGTAATGTACTAGAAAATATAATTTGTCCTTTCATTTTCATAGAACAGTTATATATAAATGCATTAGTTGCAGATGCATTTTAAAGCACTTTAACGATTTAAATCCTTATTGGATATTATGTCATTCAATGGAACTAAAGCATGAGTTTACGGAGAACTTTATGGAGAGGTTTGCTAGTTACAAACTAGCTAGAAGTTACGAAGTCCCTAGTGTGAACTTTACCTTTCAGTTTAAGAAAGAACATACGAATAGCTGGTGCAACTCTGCTTGAGAGATAACTATTGCCATAGCGCACTACTTCGCTAAAGATGCAGGATAGGAGATATATACTTCCGTCTTGCACTTATTTCAGCCATTTTGAAGTGCCACAGATGTACGTTTAACGTCATGATATTTTAGTAGCGTTTGTGATAATTAATTTGTTTTAGACAATATAAGCTACAGAAAGGATCTTATCAGCCGTATTAGTTTGCTGAGTGCTCTGTGTTTTTATATTTATTATTATTTTTGGTTGTATAATAAGCTACACTCACTAATTTGAGTTTCACTGTTTGCTCTATAGAAACATGAATGTTTAGTTTCTGAATATTTAAAAACAGATTTAAATAAATGTTTAAGTTAATATTTTCACTTTCTTTTTTTAACTGACACTCACTGCATTTTAGCAGTGAGAAGCTACGATACAGAATATTGAGCTGAAGCTTGACTACAAAATTAAATCGCAAATCAAATCAAAATCACAAGGTCAAAAAAAATTGCAATAAGATATTTTCCCCAAATCGCACAGCCCTACATTCTTGTATGTTTAAATGGGTTATAACTATTGTTAAATTTTATTTTATTTTGTGTTTCGAAGGACTTAAAAGTTCATCAAGGTTGTATTTATTTGATAAACACAGTAAAAACAATGATTGTATAATTACAATTTCAAAACTTTATTCTTTTTTGGGAAAAAAGGCAGAATTTTTTGCAGCATTACTCCAGTATTCAGTGTCAAACAGATGTTCAGAAACAATTAAAAAATGTCTTGATATTTCCGTGGAAATGGTACACCTTTTCAGGATTTTGATATTAATAGAAAGTTCAAAAGAACCGCATTTATTTGAAATAGAAGTCTTTTGTAACATTGTAAATGCCCTCAATGTCCCTTCTGATCAATTTTTCTGCTTCCTTGAGTGAATGCATTTAATTCTTTAAAAAAAGGGACTCAACCCTTTGAACCAAAGTGTGCATTGAAGAATAAGCACATTTAAACTGTCAAATCCAGTATAAGGGCAATGGAGAGTATGTTGATGGTTTAAACTTAACTGAAACTGTAGAGAAAGTAAGGCAAGACAAACTAGCACATCAAAAATGACCATAGTTAAAAAAAAAAACCTGTAGTATTGAGTTGATATACAGTTAAAAACACAAACTAGCACAGTGAAATCTTGGAGAATTTAAATATTGATATATTTTTTTTTTTTGCAGCCAGAGGCTGTGCAGTGGTATAGCACCTTGGAACACTCATTGATTTTTACTGTGGGTGACGACACGTTGACAGTTCCTAGATGGCAAACGAGTCGACGTGTCTCCAGCTCTCCAATGTTTGCATCCACATATACACTTCAGTGCTAGAAACAAAACCAACTGCGTTAACCATTTAAAAAAAAACACTCGATGCACATTAACAACCCTGTTGGACCATCCACCCAATCACACACATCATTTTATTAATGGGGTTACAACTTTTTTTGTGGGTGTTTTAAAACTGTAGTGATTAAAACTGGTTTGCGTCATCAACTATTCCTCATCCGCCCTTCCAACAGAACCTGTCCTCTCTTTTACTCGGCTATAAATAATAAAAAAGGCCAAAAATAACGCTCTGAATGTACTTTTACGATTGCATGGCGAGCACAGGGTGATGCAGTTGAACGCTTCGGTCTCCAGCACTGCTGCTGTGTCAGTTCTCCTCCCCTGTTCTTGAGCGTGCTGTGCCGTTCACCTGTACACATGACACAATGCAGTCTCTCTCTCTCTCTCTCTCTCTCTCTCTCTCTCTCTCTCTCTCTCTCTCTCTCTCTCTCTCTCTCTCTCTCTCTCTCTTATCGTGTGTCGGCCTGAGCTGCAGTGGGCTAAGGTTAGTTTACACTCCCCCTCAGTGCAGCCAGCCGCCACTCTCCCCGGCCCTGTTTGCCTCTGTCATATTTCTCGTTCACTCGTTATAAATGGGAGCCGCTCCTCTGATCTATTGCTTAATTGCCACCTAATTTGCATAACAGTGCAAATTAACGACCTCTCAAATGAGCGTTCATTTTTCACAAGGTCTTTAGGAGCTCCTTAAGAGGCGGTGCTAATTAGCACAGGAGGCAGCTGTGCTGATGAGCCGGGGAGCGGGCGAGAGGGGGGCGTGACGGTAGGCAACGGCCCTCTTCCTCTTCCTCCTCTTCCTCCGAGAGTGAAGTCATCTCCAGACGAGGTTTCTTTTGTCCCCGGCGCTCTGCTGCACCTGACCGCACAGAGGTGGGAACGGTGTGTGTATGTGTGTGCTCACCTGCGTGATCTTGTTTGACCGGTCCCTACGTGCAGAGCGAAGCCTGTTGTTCTGCCGCTCGGGTCTATGAAATGCTCGTTGAGTTAATTAAGAGCTGATAAATGACAAGTCAGAGCAGACGGCTTGTTTGCCTAAGGTAGGAGCGCTGTTCACACCCTAATCATATCCTCCTGTGTTGACGCTGACCAATGGCCGCTCGTTGAAGGGCGTGGACGGACCTGTGTATGTGTGTGTACGCATGTTGGTGGGCGAGCCACTAGGTGCGTGCCACTAGGCGCTGCTAAATAGGCCTCGCAGACGCTGCTTAACCTGAGCTGCTTACATTAGGAACTTACCGGTGGATTTTGTGGCTTTATACCACCTTGGCACTCACTCAAGATATACCTTCCTCGTCGTTTCTCTTAAGAAATCAGACACTAATCCTTTCACTTGTACCACTGAGAAAGTCTCTCGTCACCGGTTTCTTTTGGATTCTGGATTTGAACGTCTTTTTAGTCGCCTGTTTTGATTTTCCCAGTCTGCTTAAGTTGTTTAAGTGGTTTTGTCAATTGTCTCTGAACCATTAACCCTTGTGTCTTACCGTCACTGTACGCCGGCTGTGTTTAAGCCTGTTGTTTATTCTACACTGATTGTGTCTAAGGAAAGGGCCGGCTTCTTTAGCTGTTATGAACGTCAGCACAGCTGCAGGCCTTCATATGAACACATCTTAAGTTGCGTCTGGATCTGCAGTTGGAATGCGACTTTCATTTTAACGTGCATTAAAAGCTACGGTTTCTCATTTCAAATAGGGCTGCTTAACAGGAATGTCACTTTCAGGCTAGGAGAAATGAGCTTCTGTGGCAATTTCAAGATGTATTTCAATAAAGTTAAGTAATTGAGTTATGAGCTTTGTTCAAGATCAGGCTTGAATGTAGTCAAGCTATAACGAGTCATTTGATTTTGAGTATCTACCGATACTGTAACCTGATCCGATACTTTTGTAATACATAAAAAAAACAATAAAGAAGAGCGAAGAAACGGATTCAGAATGTTCCTTATTTTTTAATTCTCCTTATTTTGACATTCAGCAACTCCGTCTACAAACAACACTTCTGTGAGGTAGCTTGAATCAAGTAATAAATATCAATACATCTCTTTTGGACTTTTAGTATAACAGTAAATATAAAACAATCTAATATTAAAAACAAATAGCATCTCAGCTTAAAATACCCGGCAGGCAATCCCAAGTTTACATATCTCACAGTTTACTATGGCAATGTTGTCGCCTTCAACTTTATAATACCTCCAGACCGCAGACATACTCACGATTTCTGCTTCAAGCTGCTTCCATGTTCTACTTTGCAGACATTTAACCAATAGTCAAGCTATGCGTTAAAGTTTCTGTGTAAAGTCAAGTGGTTTATACTTCTGCGTCAAGTGATCGGCGTGACCTACTGCGCATGCAACGCGCGTAGCTGTGCATTCATACTTCTAGATGCTGTTTCTGTTGCTCTGCTATAACACTTCTGAAACACTAGTTGGCAGAGAGGTTTTTATGTTAATCTGTGTCGAGTTTCCTTGCTGGTGCTTTGTTTTTTCTGAACACTTTCTTTATGTACAAGTGGTTCAAACTCGCTAATTTTGAGGCAGGAACCGGCAGACGTGCAACAACTTTAACCTTGAGGTAAACACAAAATAAAATTTTTCATCTGGAGCTCCTTTACAGGACTTGACACTTGTAAACACTGGCTCCAACTGACTCGTCAGCGCCACCAAGCCAACCAATTACAGAGCTTGCGCTACGCGTCGTTGCGATATGTAGATACATTTTTGGAGAGGTGCACTTTAACGTCGCCGACAGCCATGGCAAGGGCTCTGTGTCCACACTAAGGCTGCGCCGTAGCATGCACGTGCGCTTGATGCAGAAGTATAAATCAGCCCCAACTCTGTTCCACCGCATAACTTTGGATGGGTTAAAAAAATGACTATGCATAACTGTATAAATGTTTGGGATGTAACATCTGATTCCGATCAAGTCTAAAACTGCATGATCGAGCCCAATTTCAAATCACGTAATCAGATCTGGACATCCTAAATTTTTTATAATGATTAGTATTTTTCAATATACTGTTGTTATTTTCACACTAAAACGTTTCTTTCTTAGACTATGGCTTAATTTGGCCTTTGTTATTTGTATTTTATTGATATATAAAAATATTATTTATAATTGATTTATTGAGAATGCAGTAATGAAATTCATATGGTTTCGGGTCAGTACAATTTAAACCATTTTACCTTGTTTTCTCATCAAATAAATGCAAAGTTATTACAAATAGGCATGGGACGATAACCATTTTTTTAAGGTTGTTTTGTTTGTTTTGTTTTTTTTTTTTTACATGTTTTTTGGTCATTATTTTATTTCGTTTGTTTAGGGTAATAGTATCTCCAGCAAAAAAATGACCCTCCACATCAAAAGCTGCTGTTTAAAAATATTTTAAATGTTTCTTGAAATTAAATATTGTATTCAAAAGGTAAAAATTGTTGTTTTTTATCCAGACATTTAAAAATAGTATATTTTGGAGCAGTAATCACAATACCGTGATTTAAAAAAAATAAAAAATGTATCCAAGGTTATTGTCACAATCTTATACCAGGCCATGCCTAATTACAATTTAAAATAAGCTTTCTTTTTTAGTCTGCTTTTAAGTTCAAATTTCTGTTTTGCCAAAGCTAAATTTTAATCCTCATCACTCTAGTCCTCAGTGTCACCTGATGCGTCAGTCTCATTTGCTGATTTGCTGCTCAAGAAATTTCTCATCAGCATTCATAAATCTCTCTGCTTTGCTCTTCTTTTTAGTATTACGAATTTTAAAAACAATAGCATTGATTGGATTTAGCATTTATAGCATTTTAAATTATTTCAAGTATTTATAAAGATGAAATAACAGCTGGAATATGCTGTTTTTGAGCAGTATATTAAGACGTACGTGTGATGGAGACGTTAACCTGCACTGCAATGTAAGAATGACCCTCGTATTTCACTTGGACGGTAATGGCACTGCAGTCGTTTGATTTTATTTATTTTTATTTTGAAGATAAATTCCCCCTTTTTTACATCCCACTTAGCTCTCGGGTTAGCTTGTTTGTTTGCGTCCATGTGGGCGTGCTTTTCAGATCCCTCCCCCGTCGAGTTCGCCTTCCTCCTTTTGATTTATTGGCTGTTGCGGTCAGAGCGTTGTCATTTCCTAAGTGTCGCCGCGCACTCGTTTGCAGCCCACCGCGATCATCTTCAACTCTTTCCTCATTCCCTTTTTTTCTTTCCCCCAGCCCCCTCTGTTTTCCATCTCTAGCTCTCCTCCTTGCTATTTTATCTCCTCCTGTGACTCCCTTTTGCTGTTTTTTCCCCCCACAATTCTCCTCTTTTTCTCTCCTTACCTTCTCTTCCCCCCTTCTGCTCCCTCGCGCTCTCCCAGTGAAAGGCTGAGAATACCCAAGGGAGCTGATGCAATTAAAATGCTAATCCTGTCTGTCTACAGAGAGAGGTAGAGGGGGGGCTGACAGCATGAGGGATTGCGGCTCACATGGAGAACTCGACTGAAATGGAGAACAGAGGATGGGGGGAGGTGGCTGGGGGCACGGAGAGAAAAGGAGGCGGGGTATGACGGGAGAGCGACCCAAGCCGGAGGAGGAGGAGGAGGGCGAACCAGAGAGAATGCGTTAAGAGGAACAGAGAAAAAGACAGACGAGAGCCGAGCAACACGGCCGTGATGGACTGTTCCTCCAGTAATGCACAGAAAATGGCAGCATTAATGCACTGCTTCCAGCGGCGAACACAATAGCTTAACACATCACCTGTGTGCCGGCTACCTGGCCACATTCTGCGCCTGATTATGCATGCGGTCGAACCCAGCTGAGTTGCTCTGAATATTTCATACCACTCGCCAGCTCCTGCCTGCAAACGCTTGCACGTCTGCTGGCTTTTTCCACTCGGCCCTTTCCTGCTTGTGTGTGTGTGTGTTTTTTTTTCTTCTTCAACCAATCCTTCACAAATGAGGTAATTCCTCCCTGAGAGGAGTGTGGAGGGGGGGGTGGGATGTGCGCATTCGAGTCGATCATTCATAAATTTAATGGAGGGATATTAGTGCAACTTGGACAGATGCAGCGCATTAAAATGTACATTATCTCATTAGCTTGGCGGTGTGTTTGTATTAATGAAGTGTGCTAATTGAAAGATTTAGCAGGCTGGCTTTATTAATCTTCTTAAAGGCCTACAAACATTTGAGATGCGGTGGCTTTTTTGGGGCTGATTTGGGAAGGATTGGTAAGCGGTTAATGAAAAGCTGTTTGAAAGCATAAACGGCGCCACTATATTTATGGATGTGTCAGGGATGTGTGATATTGATTAAATAAAAAAAGCAATGTTTTGTAGGTTTTTTCTTTTCTTTTCGATAGCCATAATTAATTTATATTTAACTGAGTGTGTGTTTGTGCCGCCACCATGGCTGGTTCAGGCCTGTCATGCATAAATAAATGAATATGACACTAAAGCTGCCAGTAGGTAGCAGCAATGATTCACTGAATCATTGATTCAGTTCATTCAAAATGGTTGATTTATTTAGAAACAAAGCAAGTGACTGTCTTTATGAGTAGATCACTGAATCCTTGACCCTAATGACTCATTTCAAACAGATTTGTTCATAAATGCTTTGTTTGCTACTGATTTCCTTGATGAAAAGGAAAAAAGCAAGACTATATGGTATAGAAAAATTAATTAGTATCAACTTTTTACTATTAAATTGAATTACTCTTAACTTAGTATTAGTTTTGTTGACCTGTTTGTCTAAAATACGCATCACTGCTAAAATATACATATATATAGTGTTTATCCCCCCCCCCATTTATGTTTAACCGAGAGAAGATTTTTCAACACATTCCTAAACATAATAGTTTTAATAACTCATTTCTAATAATTGATTTATTTTATCTTTGTCATGATGACAGTAAATAATATTTGACTAGATCTTTTTCAAGACACTTCTATACAGCTAAGTGACATTTAAAGGCTTAACTAGGTTAATTAGGTTTACTAGGCAGGTTAGGGTAATTAGGCAAGTTATTGTATAACGATTGTTTTGTAGTTTACCGAAAATGTATATTCCTTAAAGGGGCTAATAATATACTAATAATAATTGACTATAATAATAATATACTAATAATAATTGACTATAAACTGTATGTATGTATGCATGTATTTATGTATGTATATATATATATTGTGATACATTTATCACTGTTGCAATCGTGTTCATAAACATATATTCAGGAAAATGGCGCTCTCGCTTGTGTGACATTACTTAACTGTTTCGTAAAACAGTCTAAACTGAGAGACTTTAGTTTGTTACAACTCACGCTATTGACTACTGGCTTTTCCCTGCGTTTATGATTATAGCCAATATTATTCAGGATATCCAAGGGGTCTTAAAGTCTTAAAGTGTCTTAACTCAAAAGCTACATTTTAGGCCCTACAGAATCTTGAATTTACTGAAGTTTTGTATTTGTACTTCATTTTACTTTGTTTTCGTTCAGCAACCCAATCTGGCTATTAACACCCATACAATCACCAACAAATCTCAATAAAACTTTTAACTTGTTGTTTAAAAATAGCATTTATTTACTGTGCTTACAGGAACATTTGTTTAAAAGTTCTTCATTTATTTACTACTAAGAATACTGCCCTGACCTATATTTTTTATTATTAAGTTATTATTTTTGTATTATTAAATGTTTAGAATTATAATCATTGTTTTATAAGGCAAGTAAAAATCTTTTACAACTAATATATTTTAATAAAACCCTTAGGATTTAGCCCTTGTATAAGTCTAAAATTTTATTCAAAATGCTCTTAAAGATGTTTTAAAAGGTCTTATATTTAACTTGGTAACCTGCAGAAACCATGTTATTTTTATTTTAATTACTCACCCTTTTTAATAATAATAATAAACTTAATATAGCACCTTTAAAAGTAGCATCTCAAGGCACTTTGCAGACATAAAAATGTGCAGCAGTAAAAGATGCGTACAAGGTTGAATCAAAGAAAAAATGTACTAATGAAAAAATAATTAAATGCATACATATAATACTAATAGATCTAAAAATAGTTCTCCCCTTACATACTAAGTAAAAAAAAGATTAAAAAGTACTTAGGGATTCTGCATTGTGAATATCGGAGGGTAAAGAGTTCCACAATTTAGGTGCCATGAAGAATGCCCGGTCCCCCATAGATTTTAACCATAGATTTTAACAGATTTTTTTTGACTGAGCAGTTTTTTTAAATATTGTGGTGCTAGACTATTCAAGGCCTTATACGCAAGCATGAGGATTTTAAAACCAATCGGAAAACTGACAGAAAGCCTAAATTAATTATTATTATGATTAAGATTACTATTATTATTATTTATTAAGCATCATCTTAATCGACATCCCTAATCCTACCTAATACTTCTACATTGCTATTAATTATTAGATAATTAGTTAATGGTTTGTTAATATCATGAATTGAGGCCTGAAGTAAAGCGTTAAAACCTTATGAATAATCCTTTTAAGAAAAGCATACACACTGTAAAAAGAAAACCACACAGCTTTGTTGTTAAATGAAAAAAATTATTTGGTCACCCCAACTTGCATTACTCAAACTAAAAATTCAAAGCTAACTCATTAACTTAATAAAATAAGTTAAAGTAGCAAAAACAGTTGTTGTCATGGCTTTTTGTAGTCTATTTTTCACAGTGCAGAGGTATATTTACTTTCATATTTTGAATAATATGGTAATTTTATAATTGATATAATTTTTTTATTATTGATGTAAAATAATAGATTTGTTTTGACCAGTTAGTGATTTTTGTAGCCCTAAGACATGTTTTTTTTTTCTTTAACGTTTTGCAAAGTGCGTGATATTTTCAGTAATGTCGACTTTCATCATTAAAATGACAATTACAAAAATGATCATCGACAAAAACCACTATGATTCATTAACATAAGTTTCGAAATCAAGACTAGGAATAAATTGACACTTCTGAAGGGTGTTATGATATTCCAAGGGGCCCATATCATGCAGCTCCAAATGTTGCTGGTCATTTGTGTAATTATCAGTAATCACAGCTTAATTGAGATAATTAGGCTGAAGAAAAGGCTGTATGCTTGAGGGATTGGGCTGGAGGCGGCTCTTAATGGATATTGTGGGTGATACTCTTTGGGGAGGTGGTAAATTTCACTCTATTGATTGTGGGGCTGTGGTCGTAAAAACAACAGCCCTCCCCTCACCCTACACACACACACACACCACACAAACAACCACACGGTGAGTCTGGATAACAGGACAGCAGAAGTGTTGTTTTAAGTTTAGGCTTGACACATTCTCAACACTTTGCAGGCAGGCGACAAGCTCTTGTTGTTGAAGTGGCACTAAAATCAGTGTGGTGCCATATTAAATGTGCCGTTTCACCTGATAATAGTCACAGTAATTAGCTTGCTATAAACGTATTAAGAGTATTACTATTGTTCTCCGGCTTGGGTTTTTAAACTGTTGCTCTTCCTAAATAGGTGGCATGAATAAGGACACTGCTCTTTAGTGCCTCTTGTGGTTATGCTTAGAATAAACTGTAATACAGTTGAAGTCCGAATGATTAGCCCCCCTGTTTATTTTCCCCCCAATTTCTGTTTTAAGGAGAGCAGATTTTTTTTTTTTTTTGAGCAAATTTCTAAACATAATGCTTTAAAAAATCATTTATTTTATCTTTGCCCTGATCTAAATAAATAATATTTTACTAGATATTTTGCTAGATTTACTAGGGGGGTAATAATTCTGACCTTAATTGTATATATATTTTTTACAATTCAGGTTTATTACTGTATATGCAAGCATATACTCATTACACAATAAAATTGTCCTTGTTTTATTATAACAACAAATGATAATAAACCTAAACCTAACATTAACCCTGATGCTATTAACCATATAGTACATAACTGTAGTTGATTGACTCTTTTTTTTTTAACTCCAAGAAACTGTATAATACAACTTAAATACAGTAAAAGAGAACAGTTATTTTACACAATACTCACATTAGATAAACAGAAAATCTGTTTAAAAATATATTATTGCAATAAAAAAATAATTCAAGTAGCATGAAAGATCTAATATTTACTCAAAGACACACATTTCTTTTTATCAATTAATCTAAGTGATTTAATTAAAAGTTGTATTTTACATAATTAAAAAAAAAGATTTTTCAAGGTACCTCTGTTTGTGAAGTAAAATTTCCAAACAAGTATAAGAAAGTTCACAGTGGCTTCTTACAACTTGTTTTGATTTTTGAAATAACAAATAACGTCCTTTAGTTGCAAATTACCACTTGTCTTAAATCCACTTCAATCACTCCAAAACGATAATACTTTGCATAAAACAAACCAGTGACGAATGTCTTCACATTCATTCTAACAACTGTAATATAATTATTAAAATAATCAATAGAATGAATTACATGGTTCACAGGTTTATTAGAAAATGTAAAAAAAACAACAACAACAGATTAGTTTAACTGTTTTTAATCTACTTTATTATAATTATTTAGATAGAGATACAAATTATACCAAATTAAATTTGTTATAAAAAAAAACATTTTTACAACAAAATTAGGCTACATAAAATGTTTAGAAATTTATGTTGTTTCCTGTTGCTATTTTTGGCTTTTAATTTTTGTTTATTTTTTCAGTCTGATCAGGTAACAATCCAAAGTAGTTCAAAAATTCACTTTGAGTCATTCTTTTTAAGAGATTGTCGCGGTTGTCGCAGCTGCTAAATCATATTAACAGGAACAGAAATTAACCAGTTCAGATGTGCATTCGAGCTGAAGCGTTAGAAAGCATGCAATAGGCTATAATAAAAGGCTCGAATTCACAGTTTTGCAACCTTTTAAGGGCTCCACAGAATAACACAATAAAATGGTCTATTTTTGCACAACTATGTGAGCATTTTAGTCACTTTTCCACATGCAACATTATTTATTGTAGGTTAGGGTTGCACTGTTTACCGGTACTATGATGTACTATGAAAACACTGCCGGTGATACTTTAGTTTGTAAATGTTAGTATCGTCATTTATGGTTTCCGCTACATTCGTTCGTCCATGCACCACACCAAATTTCATCCCGCCATGGCTACATTACAGCTACTCATTTAAAAGATTTAGTTGTTGTTGTTGTTTTTTTTTAATAGCTGGTTATAACTGCACCAAAACATATTAAAAGGTAAGTGAATTATAACAGAACAAACTTTTCTGTAACCGTAGTAGCGCTGTGCGTTATTTGTTTAACCCTTTATGGTGAGATGTTGACTGACTGACAGGTGCATGAGGCTAGCAATCATGACGGCTTTTTGTTAAGATGAACAGTTTCTATAGTTGTTCTTTATAGATAAAGGTCTGTAGTTCTGCATGACCATTATTTTTCACTCTTTTGTTCTATAAATGTAATTACTAGCTTGTAAAATAGTCCAGTGGCTTCAATAAAGATGTTTCATAAACCCTGTGTAAGTGTAAGCACAGTCATATGAAGACTTGAAATCATATGCAGCGTGTTCTCTGTTCTCCCTGTGAAATGTATGTAAACAACTGAATGTGTTAGTTTCAGTAACAGTCCTGCGACTGAAATCACTTTGACTGGAAACTTGTAGTGTAGAGTTCCTCCTTTTTCTGCTTGACTTTGGTGAGTTTTTCGCGAGGTAAAGCGAGGGAGGGCTGGTGAATCGGGGTCATTAGTTCATTCGGCTGGGTCTGCTGCATTCCTGAGCTCAGAGAGGGGGAGAAACCAGAGCTGGAATGTGACTCACAGAGAGAGGAGAGAGAAGAGGGACCCTGAAGGGGCAAGAGAGAACACGAAAAAAAAAACACCGCTTGCCAAGGCGAAGAGAAAAAACTTTTCAGAAAGGAGCGAAAGGGGGGGAGCGGAGGCCAGCGTGATTGGGGGAGGGTGAAATGTGTTATCAGTTAAAGGGAGGATTGGAAATACAGCTTTGATTTCTGCGGGGATGGTACAGACAGAACATCCACACACACAACACACACAACAAATGGCCCTTTATTTGCACCGTTTGTGGTCGAAAGTTCGCAAACAAAACAAAACTCGATGCACTGCTGGAGTCTGTGCTTTCACAGGAGTGTTCAGAGCTGAATCATTGAGTCAGGAGAGATTTTCTTTTGAGAAAGATGCCCTCTGTTGAGTAATCCTAAGAGTTGACTCATTGATTTTAATCCAGAAGACTGACTTTTCTTTTCTTTTCTTGAGTCAAGTTCATCAAGTAAAGAAATCATTTCACTGAATGAGACCTCAATACAATACAAAAAGATTTTTACAAAACAAGTAAAAGAGGTTTGGATGATTCATCCGCTTTATTTATTTATTTTTTTGCAAAATAGAAATGTAGAAGCCGAGACATGTTGCAAAGTATCCCAAACAAAGTTTTTGTTTGTCTTTTTAAACACAAGGATGATTGAATTTACTTTTTTTTAGGTCCACTGTAAAACCCAACAGTCAACTTTATCAAATGAAATGAGTGTAGTTCACTCAAAATTGACTGTAAGGTAATTACATTACATACATTACATGGAGTAAGTTCACATATAGATTAGTAGTTTTTTTTTACTTAAATGGTTTGTAGCAAACGGTTTCCTTAAACAGTTTGAGTTACCTTAGCTTTGTGGATTTTATAGTGTAGCTGTCCCTTTTAATTTGTAAAAACTATATCCAGCTTTTAGAGAGAGGGGAAAGAGTTCTTGTGTGCATGTATGTGTGTGTGAGCTCTCACAAAGAAGAACTCTGTTTCTTGCTATAAACATGTAGTTGTTTTTAAACACACACACACACACACACACACACATATATATATATATATATATATATATATATATATATATATATATATATATATATATATATATTTATATTTATATATATATATATATATATATATTTATATATATATATATATATTTATATATATATATATATATATATATATATATATATATATATATATATATATATATATATAATAAAATAAATGCTGCCTTGAAAAGATTAATTTTCTTTAAAAGAAAACTACAATCAATTTAGCTTTGGACCTGTGGGGAAAACCAGAGCACCCAAAGGAAACCCACACAAACACAGTTAGAACGTGCAAACTCCACACAGAAACGCCAACTGACCCAGCCAAGGCTCGAACCAGCAACCTTCTTGCTGTGAGGCGAACATGCTACCCACTGCATCACCGTGACGCCCAAGAGAGAATAATTCTCTCATTTAAAATAAGTTAAAATTAAATAACTGTAACTAAATACACTTGATGTGTTAATTCAAAATGCAATTAAAATGAATAAAAACTATAGCCACTTAAATAAAATGCAAAACTATTGCATCTACATCTGTGATGTAAAATAATGCAAATTTATTAATAATAATAACATTATAGAAACTAAAGAGATGTCAACTGTTTGCAATTCGTTTTCTCTGTTTTATATTATTGATAAGTATTTAGTAACTACAATAGTGTATCAATCTTACAAAAACTGCTCTGTAATACTTCTGTTTTTAACTATATTTATTTTACACACATTTCTAAGTGCCATTACTCATAAGTAGGCCCACATGGAATTTGCGTGCAGATTTTTATAATTGAGTCGATGTATTTACTTAAGTAAATGTGTGTCAATTCATATTTGTTCAGTTTTTAAATTCATTTCACTAATATTAGTGTGGTATATAATAATCAAAATAATAATAATAATAATATGAAAATGTTCATATGATTTATTTACTATACAGTTTGTAAAGTAATGTGTTCTGTCTTTTAGTTGAGATATTATATGAGACTTGCTTTGTTTTCCAAATAAGTGGATCTAGATAGATTTGCATCATAAAGATTAAATAAAAGTTACAAATGTATTATTTTTTATTGTATAAATTAAGTTTGTAGTTATGATACTCCTAAAACCATTCAGCATTAATCCACAGATTTTTTCCCCCCAAAATTCTCATCAAAAATATCTGCAGATTCAAATAAATTCTATATTTACCTATAAAAAGTGTCTGTAAATGTTGTATAATGTGGCATTTCCCTTTGTACATCAACCTCTCATATGTCTCTCTGTGTGAAAGTGCTCTAGAGCAACCACAAACCCTCTTCGGTGGGTGTCATGTATTTCCACACATAATCGCTCTCACGCTTTGGCCTCAGTCACCGGGCAGCTCTGCGTCTGCATATGTATGTGAGTGTGGAGCGAGTGCTCGTATAGGTGTGAGCGATGGGCCTGAATCAGGAAGATGACAGAGGTCTTGCTTTAATTCAGTGCCAGAGAACTGTGTACTTATGGCTGCTGGTGCTTGTAGTGACAGCACATGCTCTCCTATTATTGGACCTGTGCCTTACACTCTGGCCTGCCAATGAGGTGCCATGCTGCCCTCTGCTGGCTCACAGGGGATTTGCATACTTTTTTTTTGAGGTAGGGGGAAACTAGGGGCAACTGGAACACTGTTATACGTTTTCCTTTTTCCCCCCTGATGTTTGTTTTTCTTTTCTATAATATCTTACTTTTTTTTTTTTATAAAAAAGATTTTCCTTAAATTGTTTTTGTTGCAATGAATCTTTTCAACCATGATAACTGTAAGAGTTAAAGCAGCCTTTCTTTTAAACAAAATACAAATATTGGTGCACTAATTAATAATACAACTGATATATTTACGCTAACGAGGACTGTAAGACTCTAACATTAAATGATATGTGGAAAATAACTGATGTAATGGGGTATATGCAACCAGACTTTTAATTTCAGTCAGGCAGCCCCTGGGCTTCTGGTTAATTGTCATCCCATACAAAAACGCAGTGTTTAAGATCTGATTTCTAAAAAAAAAAACACAAAAAAAACGCAATCTTCACTGCCTGAATGAGATGCGATATAAAGTGGGTATCAGGCCAAACAAGAAACCCTGTACTTAATTTCATTGCTCTGACCGTCATGTCTTTAAAATATTGAAATTAATTTTACCCCAGTATTTTTTATGAATATTCTGCACTAGCCTGCTGCTAATGACGGCACCTGCATTAAAAACGGTCTTTCGTCTCTTTTTGCGTTTTAACAACCAATTGGATGTGGTACATTACAACATCGATGCTGTAAAAGGAACCGTATGAAATTGAAAATATTCACATTAAGCTTTCACCAGAAGTTCATCATGGGCTGAAAAACACTAGCCGTGCATATAGCCCATAACCCTCTTGGTAAATTGTAACACTAAAAAAGTAGCCCACCCATCTTAAAATAAAATAAAATCTTACATCAAAGTAAACACTTTATTACAGTAGTATTTATTGTTGCTTGAAAGTGTTTTTGTAAATGTTTCCAATTTCAGTTGTCATTAATCTAATTTTATTTTTTGCAGAAACCAAGTCAACTATTCTAGTGGTCTCTAGTTATATATATATATTGTCATTATTTTCATTGTATTTGATTTGTTTTGTTTGTATTTATCTTTTACTTGGGATTTAACGATTCACCGTGAGCCGGTTGAAAATCGTTTAAAAAATGTAACTATTCAAATCAGTAGAAATGTTAAACGACTTGCGATGCATGTTTTGAACAAGGGGCGCTGTGTTTACAGGCACAAACTTGCTTTACATGTATATAAGCGGCGGGCGAGAGGTGGGATGGCAGACTACAGCCGTGAAGGTCGCCAGACAAAAACACAAACTATGTGCAAATAATGCAAAACGGCGTTTACTTACACTAACAGATCAATAAATATGATGCACATAAACCTTCAGAATCTATATTCAAAAAAACTATTAATAAGTCATTGACCTCCTGTACACCCTGCTCTCTGGTTTAGGAAAGGCTTACCTCTTTGCAGTCACACCAGCCATCTCCGTCCCTAGTCAAAGAGTTTTTCATCTGCAGGGGACACGTACAGTTGAAGTCAGAATTATTAGCCCCCTTCGATTTATTATTATTATTTTTTTCTTCTTTTTTTAAATATTTCCCAAAGGATGTTTAACAGAGCAAGGAAATTTTCACAGTATGTCTGATCATATTTTTTCTCCTGGAGAAAGTCTTATTTTATGTCGGCTAGAATAAAAGCAGTTTTTAATTTTTTAAACACCATTTTAGGGACAAAATTATTAGCCCCTTTAAGCTATGTTTTTTTTTTTTTTCAATAGTCTACAGAACAAACCATCGTTATACAATAACTTGCCTAATTATCCTAACCTCCCTAGTTGACCTAACTAACCTAGTTAAGCCTTTAAATGTCACTATAAGCTGTCTAGAAGTGTCGTTAAAAATATCTAGTAAAATATGAATTACTGTCATGATGGTAAAGGTAAAATAAATCCATTATTAGAAATGAGTTATTAAAACTATTATGTTTAGAAATGTGTTGAAAAAATCTGCTCTCCGTTAAACAGAAATTGGGGGAAAAATAAACAAGCGGTCTAATAATTCAAGGGGGCTAATAACTCTTGACTTCAACTGTAAATGTAATAAAACCTCAGTTTATATCAGAAAATGGAGATATACAGATATCTCTTTTTTTTTAAAATGTGTAAAATCCCAGCACATTGTTAGTTTGTTTATATTAATGAGTCTTCTTTAGTTTGTATTACTTGTATAAATCATGACTGAAGCGTGAGATTAGTATTGTAAATCATATGGAATCTTGAGTCGGGTGAATTGTTACATTCTTATCTTTTACTCAATACAATGATCAGCCGATGTTAACAAGCTTAAATAGATGCGAGATATGAACTGAGAAACCCAATGAGATCATGTGGACATTCATTGTATTTCTTTTTAAATAGAATTGGCTCTACATGGTTTATCATTGGAGTGATTTAAATTTGGCTCTTGTTTCCTTTGTGCCATTATATGCTGAATTTTATATACATGACTGGTTTCAGAAAGCTGAATTTGACTGTTGTTTTTGTGTTTTGCAGTGCTGAGCATCAGAGGCGTGCAGGAGGAGGATCCTCCAGATCCACAGATCATGCGTCTGGATAACATGCTGCTGGCTGAGGGCGTCTCTGGGCCAGAGAAGGGTGGAGGATCTGCGGCGGCAGCAGCAGCTGCAGCAGCAGCTGGAGGATCACCTAATGATGGCAGCATCGAACACTCCGACTACAGAGCCAAACTCGCACAGATCCGCCAGATCTACCACTCCGAGCTGGAGAAATACGAACAGGTCAGAGCAGTGTTTCCTCTAGGATTTTTTCCAGCTGTGGCAGCAGGCCTTTTTTTACACAGATCTACAACTACCTGTCATTATTGCGATGACAAATGTCGTGAGCGCATTGACGTAATAGCCTACGAGCATGCGCTACTCAAGTTCAGATCTTCTTGTGCGCTCTCAAATAAATGATGCTGAAGTGCGATTTAGTGAGTTTATGTAACAAGTATGTCTCCAACATTTATTAGTTTTGCTAGGAATATTTATGAATGTCTCCAATAGACCTACAGAGCCGTATTAATGCATCCAGAAGTAAAGTGAAATGGCTATACGTCGTGTTTGCTGGCCTCAGTCAGTCAGCACGTAACCTTAAAGGGTTAATTAATTAACGCACAACACTGCTACGGTTACAGAAAAGTTTGCGCTTTTATAACTCACTTACCTTTTAAAACGTTTTGGTGCGATTATCACGCGCTATTAAAAACATGAGTGAATGTTTTAACTGAGTAGCTGTAATGTAGCTGTGGCAGGATAAATTTTGGCGTGGCGCCCCGCCATGGAAGAATGAATGTAGCAGAAACCATGGGTCAGAGTCACACACACACGTACTTCAGGAGTTTAGCTCAATTTAAAAAAAAAAGTAAACGTCATTAAAGAAAGAGATTACCTCACAGTTTAATGAATTTAATCCATTCATTAATCATTCTTTAACCTGTAGGAGTCAATTTTTTAAAAAATAGTATTTTGCTTTTTTGGGCTTTAGCTGTCCCTGTAACCAATTTTATTCTCATACAAAAGTTCAATAAGGAGAGGAGCTGAAACCATAATGAAGATTTATTACCAAAATACTTACGATTCATAAAAGTGCAGATTGAGAAGTGCTCATCTTTTCAGACTTTTAACATTTAAGTTAAAAAATGACCTGTACATAAGGGGCCATTCACGTATTACATCTAATTTCATGTGGAGATTGCGAGCGCATTCTCTGATACTAGTTTTATTTCTAGAGAAATTTTAAAAGGACTGCAACGTTTGGGTGTTCTGTGTTTGTAATTAGTCTACCGAAATGTGTATATTCCATTCATAGTATGAAGCTGATTGGTTAGTTGTTGTCAAGTGACTTGCAGTTCAATTGCGCTAAAATGGTGAGATGTTTTTAAGTGCCCCTGGGAAATGTGAGCACATTGCTCCCAATATGCATGCGCAAGCCACACACACCTCCATTGGAAATAATAAACTTGCTCGCCCAAAAGAGATTATATGTGAACGGCCCCTTAGTAGCATAAAAATGATGTACATTTAATAATCATAGGATATTCAGAATAAAATTACATGAATAAATATACAAAATACACAAAATAATTTAAAAATATAATTGTTGTATTTAAATAAATGCTCAGTGTAGCCCTCAAATACACAACTGTCTTTAACTGTCATTTTAACTCTTTGTTTTTACTATTGTTCAAATTACTGGATTTTAATTGTTTGTCAGCATACATCTTTGATTCATCTAAATGTAACATCATTGCTTATACTTTTATCTATTTTAAAGTGAGTGTGATGTGTAACATTGAATGATGGTGGGTGATTTTTTTTCACCTATAGTCTGACACTTTTTTTTGTCACAATTGTTATTAAACAGGGTGTGCGCGGGGTCTTAAGTATTCAATGTGGAGAAATTTAAGCCCCTTAAAGATTTCAAAAGTCTTTATTGTTATTTTGCAAGGTATTAAATTTTATACAATTTTTGATTATGCAATGTATGGTTATATGCTAAAGTTTGCCTGAATTAAATCTGCGAAAAGCAGGATGCTGTATAGTTTATGAAATCAATGAAATCCTGCTAGATTTGACATCATGCTGTTTTGTTTACTTGTAGTAACCAAAGCAACTCATTAATTTCTGCAGTTCTTTAGGTGCCACCATGCTGAATTAGCTAGGAAGAAAAGCAGAAAAACTGCTTTTCTTCTAGCCAAAATAAAACAAGTAAGACTTGTTCAAGAAGAAAAAATATTAATGTAAATACTGTGAAAAATTCCTTGCTCTGTTAAACATCATTTGGGAAATTTTTGACAATGGAAAAAAAAATACCGGAGGGCTGATAATTTTAACTTCGACTATGTTATAATCATCAAATCTGTTTGCCACCAGGCCTGCAGTGAGTTCACCAATCACGTGATGAACCTGCTGAGGGAACAGTCCCGCACACGGCCCATCTCACCCAAAGAGATCGAGCGCATGGTGGCCATCATCCACCGCAAGTTCAGCTCCATCCAGATGCAGCTCAAGCAGAGCACCTGCGAGGCCGTCATGATCCTGCGCTCCCGCTTCCTCGACGCCAGGTGTGTGTGTGTGTGTGTGTCAGCTGCATATGTTGATCTGCGCTATTATGACTAAAATGCTCACCTGATTTCTCTGCCTGCTGTGTCTGCAGACGTAAGAGACGCAACTTCAATAAGCAGGCCACAGAGGTCCTGAACGAGTACTTCTACTCTCACCTCTCCAACCCGTATCCCAGTGAGGAAGCCAAGGAAGAGCTGGCCAAGAAGTGTGGGATCACTGTCTCTCAGGTAAGGGGAACTCTGGAGTATCGTAATCTCCAACTGTTTGTTGGAGAAAACATGAGAACATAACATCAGTATCCTGCAAAATTGCTTCTGACCCATTTCAATTAGCACACTGTGCAATTTTGTTAAACCACTTAAGTATAATACATAAAGCTTAGACGCATAAAAATCCATTTGTTAAAGGAACACCCCACTTTTTTATTAAATAGGCTCATTTTATATCTCCCTTAGAGTTAAACAGTTCAGTTTTACCATTTTTCAATCCATTCAGCTGATCTTCAGGTCTTGTGGAAGCACGTTTAACTTAGCTTAGGTCGTTGAATCAGATTAGGCAATTAGCATCTCGCTCAAAAAATGTAAAGAGAATAGAGTTTAGGTAATTTTCCTGTTAAAAGCTTGATTGTAAGACTGATGGAAAATCAAAAGGTTCTGTTTTTTTAGGCCAATATGGCTAGGAACTATACGCTTATTGTTATGTAATTGTCAAGTAACTTTGCTACCATTCCATGGTCTCCAGCTAGATGTAATATGCTGCATAATATCATTGTGTCTGCTGCAGTCATGGCCAGCAGAAAAGTTCCTTGATTATTACGCCAAAATGAGTATAGTGTCTAGCTATATGTGCTGACGAAACAGTGGCTTTTCTTAAAACGTGTACTACAGAAGAGTCACAGCTTTAAATTATCAAAACTTTCATGCTAATGGTCTAATCCAATTTGGTGATTTATGCTAAGCTAAGCTAAAAGTGCTCTCGTCAGATTGGGAGAGTGAGTGCAAGAATTTGTTGAAGGTTGAAGTTGTAAAAAGGGATGGCACAGTGGCTAAGTGGATAACACGATTGCCTCACAGCAAGCAGTGTGCTAGTTTGAGTCCCCACTGGATCAGAAGGTCTGTATATGTTTGTCCCTGCGGCTGTGTAGCCTTTCTCCAGGTGTCTCCCCACAGTTCAAAGACATGCTAAATCTGCCATAGTGTGTGAATGGGAGTTTGTGTGTCTGTGTGTGGGTTTTTCCCAGCGCTGAGGGTTGTAGCTAAAATTGCATCTACTATATAAACAATTGCCTGAGAAATTAAAGGTTCATTATGCTGCCGTGACCCCTCACAAATCAGCGAATAAGCTGAAGGAAAGTGACCGAGTTGTAAAATGAGCCTATTTACAAAAGTGTAGTGTTCTTTTAAGTTATTTTCATTTTTAGGGCGTACTTATTGTCTATGTTATCTAATACCATGGGGCTGTTGAATGCTTATTTTGGTTTGGCTGATAAATATTGTAAAGTGTGCAATTTTTTCAGATTAATGCACAGGTAATCTAGCTCCAGGCATGTTTTGACAGCATTATAGTCTCACATCACTACACTGAATGATTTCTGTGAATTCACAGCATACAGAAATTGCACCAGAATAAAATGCAAAGCTTTGATTGAGATTCTTAAAAAATTAGTCTAACCCACAGGAGCTGTTAGAAACACAAACCTAACATAAGTCTGAAATACAACACCTCAAGAGCGTCTTTAGGTGTGGTAACTGTAGTACAAGTAGAAGAACTGACTCATTTAGAAAATAATCATTGTGGCTGCATCACTATCTTGGGTGTGCAATTGTTTCTAATAATAACAGCCCATTATCAGTTAATCATTACATAATTGCTTTAACATTGCACAACAATGTTGTCCCTCACAGCCCTATACATGTCTTGAAAGTCCAAATCCTTTGGCTGTATGGTGATGACTATAGGAATGAGTTTAGAGGGACTTTAGCATTCAGGTTATTATGAAGTCAAATTCATAAAATAGTCAGAAATTGTAGTGTGAAAAACTACTAAATATGTAATTATTATTTTTATATCAGTTACATGGTTCACAAAAGCCAAAAAAAAGTGTTTGTATAAATTTGATGCAGAGTTACATTAGAAACACTGGTCAAATAAGAGAAAGAAGTCAGACTTGCTCGGCTGGTGTATTAGAAACAGTCACACAGCAGCAGTGTTACCTAGTTATGTCATTTAATGGCAAAATAGAAAAGCATTGAGCAGTAATATACATTATATCTGTAGACACTAAGAAAGTGTATATATACAGTTGAAGACACCATTATTATTATTCTTATTTTCAACATTTGAAAACAAGTTTTAATAACTAATTTCTAATAACAATTTTTTGTCTTTACCATGATGACAGTATACATTTTGCAAGGTTTTTTTTAACATGAAGATATATCATTTTTATTCCAGTCGATTTAAAAGAAGTAATCTTTGCTATTATTTTTTGTCTGTAGAAGATTTAGCAAAAAAGTCCTTGCTCTGTCAAACAGCACTTGGGAAATATGTACAAGTGGTGCTCACTGCAGAGCCACATGGGCAGAGCAGAGCTGCCAAGGGGGAGCTTGAGCTCAGTTCCTCCTTGCTGCACTTCTTCAACAAATGATGTCACTGGGGGTTGAGGTTAAGGGTAAGGTCATACCTGCAAACACTCCCATTTTTCCCGGGCGTCTCCCTGTATTTCAGACCCATCTTCCGCCAACCTCCTGTTTTGTAATTTCTTCTGGAAATCTCATATAGTTTCACCTCCCCCTCTCACCCCTGGGCCTTAGCTTTTTGGTACGGTCTGTAACATCTGATCGCAGCCGCCGCCTAAAACCCGTTGCATAGTCCGGTTCTCAAATTGTTATTCAGACACCTCATCCCCGAATCCCCATCACACCACTTCTTCAACCTCAAGCTCCCCATCATTAGAGGTGAGCTCAACCCAAGTGGCTCTGCAGCGAGCACCTTCTCAATACTTAAAGAATACCAATTTCAAAGAAGGGCTAATACATTTCACTTCAAATACATAAAACATTTTAACTGCCCCACCAAGAAAAAGAAATTGGATTGCATTTTTTAACTCATGTCTCAAGTTAATATACTCAATGCATTTTTTTGTCCATATATCCCATAATTTCTAAAATATCAACTATATATCGGTTTATATGGTAAAAGTAGTGGAATTAATACAGAAACTATGAAAAGTCGGAAAATATAAAGTGTAAGAATAAATTATCTTAATATGAGTATGCTGTGAGATATAACAGATCCTCATTTAACATGTTTTCTTGTTTGTTTGTTTGTTTGTTTGTTTGTTTGTTTGTTTGTTTGTTTGTTTGTTGGAAACCAACAATGTGTGTAAACTATTATTTAAAACATTCATTCTTTAAATGAGTTTAACACATTATTTAAAACAGTCAAAATATGGTCAACTATTTGGTAGTTAAAGGGATTAAAAAACATTACTATATAGTTATATATTAGTACTAAAACGGTGTCATTATAGTCTGTTAAACGGGTCCGTCAAATACATTTAAATGTGATCATGCTGTCTGAAACATTGTCTGTAATGCTTCTGCTAGTGTTTCATGAGTCAATGTCAATCTGCGATCAATCTGACCTCTTTAGCATCATTTCCTTTTCCTTTTCTGTTCTGCGGTTACTGATATCAACCATTGATACAGATTTATCTCAGATATTGCAATATTTTCCATAGGCTGTCGTGCAAAAAGGATGCTTGAAACAAACACATTGTCATCATTTAGTCACCCATGCGTTGATCTGAACTTTTGACTTCAAGACACAAATGAACTTCTTTTTTTTAATGAACTCTGGGACTTTGAATGTACATTCCACTAAAAGTTTATACAGACACTCTAAATGTAAGCCATGTGGTATCAAAAACCTTTTATAAAGACAAAGCTCATTATCATTTAGTTTAGACTTAACCAGTGTAATTTAGGTTTATGTAAATAATATCTAAAAGTAATGAAGGCACATAGCTACATATGGCATTGAAAAAGAGTTTGAGACCCTGTGACAATGCAAATTTTTTTCTTGTGTTCGCTCTTTGTAGATGTGCGTTTGAGTAAAAGTAATCCAATGTTTGTTTCAATCTTTAAACTAGATTTGAAAATGTCATTTAGAGCATTTCTGCATAAAATAACAGTAAGTTAGCATGCATACATGTTTTCAGACATGTATTGATTTTTTAACAACACAATGCCAATGTTTTATCTATAGAAGTGTTAAATTAATATTTGGTGAAATAACCATGATTGATGAATAAAAACAAATAAAACTAATCATTTTAGCAGTTGTCATTTTGATATGTAACTGATTTAGAGCATGAATAATAGCATGTGAATACTAAAATTGAATAATGCCATCATAAATTGGTGTAAATCTTTACAGAATAAAACTGATATGCATTACAAATCTAGTAAGTCCAAGTGGTCTCTAAGTTTTTTTTCTCCAATGATGTAGATGAAGTGCATTAAATATTCAATATAAACTCAAATATTACAGTATTATCAATTGTAATACCGGGTATCTGCGGGGTCTTAAAATGTCTTCAATTTTAAAAACTAAATTTTTGGCATTAAGTCTTAAATTCGCTGAAATGTGTTGTTGGCTAACATCATTTTTAACATGTCTTAATTTTCCTATGTCCATGTAAAGCTACCCAATCACCTCAACATTTTTCTTTCACTTTCATCAATTGGTGAAGTTTTGTGTCTCGCCACTCTCTTACTTGGTTTTGGACTTGTTGAGCTGCACATCAATGGATTTGCTCTTCAGTGTTTGGACTTTCAGCAGTGAAATTTAAACCACACTTAACTGAACTAAACTGAACTTCAACTCTGAAGTCTGGACTTACACTTTTTAATTTACTAGAACTTCTATGTTAAACTGCTTTGACACAATGTACATTGCAAAAGCGCTACATAATCATTGAATTGAACACCCATCCAATTACAAACATTCCATCTCAACAAAAGTTTTAATAAATGTATTCATTACTTCTATTTGCCAATATCATTTAATTAGCTTCCTTACAATAATGTTTGTTTTTAATATTTTGACTGGGTCATTAGAAAAAAAAATCCTTAGCATTTAGCCCTGTGTAAGTCTGAAATTGTATTCATAATTGTCTTAAAAAGGTCTTAAAGTCTTAAATTTGACTTGATGAAAACTGTAGAAACCATGTTATATCTAAACTTGTTTAAAAAACTGAAGATGTGTTGGCTTTGAAACCACAGTGTTGAGTAAGTATTTATTTTAGAGTCAGCAGCCGCTTTTAGTGCGACTGCTGAGTTGAGTTGTGAACTTGTGTTCGGAGTAGTTTAGACTTACCGTAATTGTGAGTTTCCTTCTTGTAAAAACACTCAGATATTTGAACTCCTAATTACAAGTTGAAAACATTTTTTGTCAGCTGTGTCTCCCACGTAACACTTGCTGAGTCAAAACAACCAAAGCAGCTTCAGAAGTTACAGTTAACTTCTCCACTTTCCATTTGATCTCTCATTAGTGTGAAAATACTTTCAGAAGCAGGAGAAATTGCAGCTAAAGTTTTAGTCCGAGATAGATCTGATATTGGGTATTTTAATTGCTAGATTCTTAATGGCAAGAAGAGACCTTTTAAGCAAATTAGAATTATTATCCATAGAAAAGAATGAGGATATTAATATCGCACGGATGTGGTTTTATGTGTGACATTTTACAATGCCGAATGGACCATTCTGTTCTCTGTATAATTAGATTTGGCTATTTTTGATCTTTTTAAATAAGTATAAGAAATTAAAAATATATAATATATAATCGTCATCTTGGAATTATAAGGTTATATCTGTGTTCTGAATTATTTTGAGATATTGAGCTTCAAAGTTTTTGCTTTCCATTGCAAACACTATTTGTGTAACATTTTTTTTAAATAAAGTCTTAAAATGTAAACAACTTATAAAAAAAATCCCATAATGTATATAAGTTTTAATTTAATAAGAATGTCTAACTCAATTTTGACAAAAATGTCAGATAGAACCTTATAATTCTAAAGGCTGATTTATACTTCTGCGTCAAACACCGGCATATGCTACGGCACTGACGCATAGCCCTTCGCCGTGGCGGTCGGCGTCACTGACGTGCACCTCTCAAAAAATGTAACTACACGTCGCAACGACGCATAGCGCAAGCTCTGTGATTGGTTGGATTTGTAGCGCTGACGAGTCTGGGTGGGACCGAGAGCCACGCTAGCCCAATGGCAGCAATTGTTTACAAGTGTGGAGTCCCGCGAAGGAGCTTTTGATGGAAAGTTTTGTTTTGTGTTTACCTCCTAGTTAAAGTTGCTGCACGTCCGCCGGTTCCTGCCTCAAAATGAGCGAGTTTGAGCCACTTGTACATCCCAGAAGCGTTCAGAAAGAACAAAACAGCGGCGAAGAAACTTGACACAAAGACACATTAACACCTCACTGCCCACTAGCGTTTTGGAAGTGTTAATGCAAACAAACATAGACAGCGCGCAGAAGTATAAATGCACAGCTACGCGTGTTGCATGCGCCGTGGGTTACGCCGGTCACTTGACGCAGAAGTATAAACCAGGCTTAAGGTGACGAGATGTGTGTGTGTGTATATATAGATTACTGTTTAAAATATGTAAAAAAAAATAATAATAATAATTATCCTTTTCACTACAAAACTGCATTTATTTTTAATATTTAAGTACAAAAACTTAAAAGTCTAAAATATTGTATTTTCTCTTTTTATCTGTTTTAAAGTTTAATTTGTTAAAGGCTTCACTTGTTACATAGTCATGGAGATCATATACTGTATTTAAAATCTCTTTACAATAGATGCCTGTGGAAGTACATATATTTAGAAACTAATAAAAACTAGTAAATCTGCCTCTAAACCTAATTAAAACTAACTGAGTTTGAAAACAAACAGTCAAACCGAAATAAACTAAAACTAATAAAATCCAAAACTATTATAACCTTGGTGTTTTGTTATATTGGAATAGATACTTTATTGTCATTTCTACATGTATGGACATGTATAGTGGAACAAAATGTTTCATATGACTACTGTGCTACATACTAAACATAAATCTAAGCATACCACAATACAGTATTAGAACAACATTTATAGAGCTGTGCAGCAGTTAACCATCTGACTATACATTCAGCGGGGAAAATAAGTATTGAACACGTCACCATATTTCTCAGAAAACATATTTCCAATTGTGCCGTTGACTTGAAATTTTCCCTGGATGTTGGTATCAACTAAGAAATTGATATATGCAAAGGAAATGACACTAATTAGTTAAAAAATAAGTTATGTGTAATAAAATTAAATGACACAGGGAAAGTATTAAACACATAAAGAAGGGGAGGTATACAGTGAAGGCCCAGACAGCCACTAAAATCTCTTAGTAGTTCAGCAACCCTCTGCCCTTTCTCATTGTAAATGAATATTAGCTGCTTTAATCCAACATCAACATTAGCAGGATGATGAAGATGAAACCAGGGTGGACATTTCAGCAAGACAATGATCCAAAGCACAGCCAAGAAAACTCTCAAATGATTTCAGAGAAAGACAATCAAGCTGTAGAATGGCCCAGCCAATCCCCTGACTCAAATAGAAAATACAAATTAAAGATCAGATTCAATAGTCTAGACCCGCATAACCATCAAGATTTTTACACTTTGTTGAAGTCTGTGAAAGAAAATCACACCTGAGCAATGGATGTGACTTCATTCTTCATATGAGACTCATCTTCAAGCTGCTATCGCCAAAAAAGTATTTTATATAAAGCCTTAAACACACTTCAGAAGTTCACTACTTTCTCCTTTCTTCATGTCGTTATTGTTACACAATTATTTTTTTTCTTATATATATATATATATATATATATATATATATATATATATATATATATATATATATATATATATATATATATATATATATATATATATATTATGTTTGTATTGATTGGGGTTTTGCCAAAATCTGGTAAATTTCCATGTCAACTGGTCTTTTAGAAATATTATTCCCAGGAAAAAAACATGCTCAATACTTACTTTTCTACTATAAAAAAAGATTTTTACTACACATACATAAAATTAAACTCTACAAGCACTTTATATAAATACTTATTGTACATAACATTGTGCAAAACAAATATTTCATTTACTGTTTTCTTTCTCCCGTCACTTTCATGTATTTCATAAAGTTCCATGTACTTCTGACATGTTGTAAATCCAGCAGCTTTAACATCTCCACTGTAGTGCATTGGGCAGCGTGATAAAACAAACGCATCATCATGCAATTATAAAAGTGATGTGTTCAAAATAAGTGAGATTTAAAAAAAAAAAAAAAAACGTATGTGTGTGAGGGCTATGGTATATTCTTTCCATTGTGTGTGTGTGCGCCCTCTACCCTAAATCGCAAAAAATGGCCTTATAAGGAGCTCCACCCTTCATGATGTTAACAGTATTATAAAAAAAAAAACAAAGTAGAAAAACAATTTTTGTCATGTACAAACCATATGGTCTTTATTTCGAATGTGAATCCAACTCTTAGCACTGTAAATGACTTTGAATGCAAAAATTGCACATCAATACTAAACATGTTTGTGCTGCCAAATGTTTTAATGTTCACCACTGTACATTTAGACAGTTGAAAAGAACATTTATAACATGTCTTATAATTTTTTACTTTTACTTTTGATCAATCTAACGTGTGCTTGTTGAAGCAGTGCATTAATTCTTTTATAAAGGGAAAAAGAGTAAAAATCTTAAGAGTAAATCTTGTTTTCAGTGTCAGAATCATTCATATTGCAACTAATTGTAAAAACAAAATCTTTTTTTTTTTTGCCTTATCTTGTGCTTTAACCTTTGTATTGTAGCAGTAGACTGTTCTGAAATGCCGGTCTGATTGGAGTTGTTTCGCTTCAGGTCTCGAATTGGTTTGGCAACAAGAGAATTCGGTACAAGAAGAACATTGGTAAGTTCCAGGAGGAAGCAAACCTGTACGCCGTTAAAACAGCCGTGGACGCCGCCAATGTGTCGGCACAGGCCAGCCAGGCAAACTCTCCAGCAACACCCAACTCAGGTAAAGATCACAGCAGCCCATCATCTCTAGCAGATAGCAAAAGCACACCGCTAACCAAAATCGCACTCACGCCTGCTGGCATTTACATTTCAACTTTCACTTTCACTTATACTCAAGTCTGGTCTTGTCTGTGTCATAATCTTTTCCCCTGTTCCCAGTCATACGGATAACTTGTGTGCGCGTGCGTGCGTGCGTGTTTGGTGCTCATTGTATTCTGCACTTACTAAACATCTAATCTTGTTGATCTGGTTTGTGCTGTCTGTTGACCTGATTTTATCTAGAGAACAGTTGTTTAGTAAACCACCACTGTAGAAAGACATGATAGTGGAGTGGGTGTGTGCCTCAGGTGTTTTTTTGACATTTTTTAAGGCTAGTTATGTGGATGGCAGTAGGCTTGCATATATGCGTTTTTGAGGTATGTAAATAATAACAATGGACCTAAAGTATTTCTTGTTTTACATTATTAATTTCCATAGCTCCAGAGAATCCTAAAAGCTTTATATATTGATAATATAATAAATATTATGTAATGATATCCGTTTTAATGTTAAGATATGATTGAATTGCCTCTTGTTACAATTATTAAAATAGTTTGACAACAAGCAGGAAATGTTCATGGGCCAGTGGCATCACCACATTGAAATGGTCTATAATAGAGTGGCTTTAAACAAAGCTCATTAAAGCGTAGTTTAGTGTAGTGGTTCTCAGGCAGGGGGGTCAGGGCCCCTAGAGAGCCTCATCTAAAATGCAAGAATAATCGCCGCTTAAACTGAGTTTTTTTTTTTGTTCTTGTCGTCTTGTTTTATTTTATTTAAAAAAAAAAAACATTCACACAGCTATGAAAAATGAAGGACATTCTCAGTTTCTCTTGGTTTTATTGTGGGTTTGAGTACATTTATTTTAACATTTGTTTCTATGCTTCAGATGGTAGTTGCTCAGAATGACAAATGTTTTTGTTTTATAAAGTTAAACTTTTATTGAATTGTATGAAGTAAACCATGAGAGAAAAGAGAATATTGTTGTGGACAATGAGAAGTTTTGGAGTTGAGCTGCACGATATTACAAACAACTTGGATTGCGCTATTTTATATTTCTGCGTTACATACTGCGATTGAGTATAATTTCAGCAGCTCTATTTGGAAAATAATAATGCAAAAATTAGATCAAATGAGCTGATTTTGTAGGAGAGTGCATCTGCATGAAATATAATCGACCGATCAAAAAATTGATAAATATAATAGAGCAAAATTCAAATGAAATAAATCGTACTGTATGTTTTTTTTTTTTTTTTTTTTTTTGGATGTCTAGCAGTATTCAAGCACAAACTGAATAATCATATGTAAAATAACACTTCATTGTACATGCACATACAGTTGAAGTCAAAATTATTAATAATATATTATGAATTGTTTTTTCTTTTTTAAATATTTCCCAAATTATGTTTAGCAGAGCAAGGAACTTTTTATAGTGTACAGTATCTGATAATACTTTGCTTTCTGGAGAAAGTGTTACTATTTTTTTTTCCGACTAGAATAAAAGCAGTTTTTCATTTTTAAAAAGGTCAAAAGTATTAGCTCCTTTTAAGTGATATTTGTTTTGATTGTCTACAGCAGGGGTCACCAGTCTTGGTCCTAGAGGGCAGGTGTCCCTGCAGGATTTAGCTCCAACTTGCCTCAACATTCCTGCCTGGGTGTTTCAAGTATACCTAGTAAGACCTTGATTAGCTTGTTCAGGTGCATTTGATTAGGGTTGGAGCTAAAATCTGACACTGGCCCTCTAGGAACAAGTTTGGTGACCACTGGTCTACAGAATAAGCCATTGTTATGCAATGACTTGCCTAGCTTACCTAATTAACCTAGTTAAGCCTTTAAATGGCACTTTAAGCTGAATACTAGTGTCTTGAAAAGATTAGAAATGATTTGTTATTAGAAATGAGTTATTAAAACTATTATGTTTAAGAAATGTGTTGAATCTTTTCTCTGTTAAACAGAAATTGAGGAAAAATAAAATAGGTTAATAATTCAGGGGGGCTAAAAATTCTGACTTCAACTGTAAATAAAACAAAGCTAATTTCTTGTGCCTGAAGGGGCTTGAAATGCTCAAACAGGCACCTGCTTTAAAAACACATGCAGATGATGAACTAATTGATCAATTTATAGGTAAAATTTGCAGTGACTCAACAAATCATGTATGGGTTAAACTGTGATTAATGTTCAACTATAATATTATAATTTTGTGATCCGACTGTTGCAGATACACACATTGCGATATCGATGCTAAAACGATATATTGTGCAGCCCTAGCTTGAACACTTTACACTAATATGTTAGGTTTAAAACATCGTTTTAGAAAGAAAACTATCCACGACACTGGCGTTTCACCTAACGTTTCTGAAAAGATCTCTATTGACACTACTCCGCTGAAAACACTCATCACGTGAACACAAACACTCTGGCATGCGCTGCAGCGGGTGCTTTGAGCTCACCTCCCCAGGTGACAGCATCGCACGTCAGACAGTTCTTCAAGAATCTACCGCTGGATCTCATCTCACTATAGTTGATAAATGTGATATTTAATTAATCTCCTCTCTATCTCACAACTCTTTAGTCTTTTGAATTCATTACTTGTTCTCAGGTAATGTGTTTTGGCTGAGCACAAAGATATATTAATTTATATAACCAACACTGATTCCACACATTTGACTGATTGCTAGCCTTTTTTCCTATATTTTACGAACTTCTTGTACGTTATCCTTATATATTGGCCATTATTGATTATTAAAACTGATATTCAGCAAAAGAGAGGGTATGTTTCATATTTTTCAATGAAAGTGAAAGGAGGCAGTAATGGTATAGGCTCCATTTTGTTGTAAATATGCCTACAGTGAAGATGACGGTTATATAAATATGCAGCTACACGATGTCTCAACATTTTTGGTGTCTGTTAAGTTGTTAATATCAAAATGAGAATAGGCATTTTCTTATCATGTTTTCATATTATTTAGATTAAGTCAAATTAATTAAACTTTTATTAAGTGAAACAACATATCCAGGGTGATGTTATAAAGTACACTGTTCCCATTGAAGATTTTCCTGACATGTTCTTGAGAGTCTGTTTTCCATTTCAAACTCACGAAGTCTGATCTTTCAAGGAGATGATGCAAAACTGAACTTTGTGCACTTCATATTGCGGAAAAGGCCAATCAGATTGGCAAATGCCTGCAGCCACGCCTCCTTATTTAGATGTCTCCGTTTTCCCCATCCACGCTGACACGGAGCAGCAACTTTTTCAAACCAAAACAGCCTCTTCAGCATTTTAAAAAAAGTTCTGTTTTCAGCGCTCGAAACTCCAGCGTAGTGTGGACAGAAAGTGTAATCGTAGTAAAACGTTTGCATTGTAAAACTAAAATGTATTAGTGTAAATGCGGCCTAAAGTTTTGAGAACTACTGGTTTACAGTTCCATCAGTTTTATGGACTTTATTTTTATGAGTGATATCGTCTTTTGTTTTACCACAGTGACGGCAGCCGCATGAGCCGCACACTGTAGTGATTTTTTTTTATTCATAATCTTACATGGAGAGAAAAAAATCGTGTTATTGAATTTAGACAATTTCACAGATTCTTTCAAAAGGAAACTGCAGGTGGTGTGTGCATTGGTTAAAATATTTTTTTAAAGAGGAAATCAAACAACCAAACATTGACCAACAACAGGAAACGGAAAAATTCTCAAAATGGTTCATATAGATTCATTTATAGAGACTGCTTGAAAACTAAAAGTGAAAACTATTTTTTCTTGTGAAAAAATGAAAAGTGGATATGAAAGACTTAGTTCCCACTGTCAAGAACATTTTGTTAAATGATCCATTCAATCATAGTATTATATTTAAAAGCTACCCATACCCTAACCGTTCCGTTTTTTCCACCCACTCTTTACGTCTGGCCATTAACATTCACTTTCATTTCTGGTTTTGCATGATTTTTCCATTAACTCTCTGTGTTTAACTATCACATTCGTCTCTTTTTGCCTTTACCTAAATTATTGGTGCTGCGTGTCTTTTTTATTTTTATTTTGTGGTATTAATTTTCACATCTCACACACACTCACTCAGACACACGGTTAGTGTAGCTGAACCTCTATTTGCTCAGGAAGCAGAATGGAGAAGGTAGGTGATTTAACTTGGTATTGTCATTTTGAACAATACATGCTCACCACATACATTTTTAAAAGCCACCTCCACATATCCTGCAACACATCCTGCAGTCGCCTCACCAACAATACACCACGTCATCGGCAGGAAGTGGAGTTGTATACCTTCATGTCCACATGAGCATATACATGGTGCTGGTCAAAATAATGAGAACACCCCAACAAAAAAAAAAAAAGACTAAGTTTGTTATTTTTAACATTTGCTCCATTGACGTAATAATCCAGTGAGATATTTGCATCCGCAAGGAGTCTGACATCATCATCCAGAACAAAGCAGAAGATCTCTGGGAGCTCCTTTAAGATGTTTCAAGAACCCTTCCTGCAAGGCAAACAGTACTGCTCAAAGTTTCAGGCACTGGTGTAAAATTAGAATAATCTAATTATATAGAATATCAGCTAAATTTTGTTTGCATAAATTTAAATCAAAATCCGGTGTGACCACACTTTGCTTTCAAAGCGGCAATTGCTCTTAGATTTGCAGGAAGGTTTCTTAAAGTGTTTTAGAGGTGTTGCCACAGATCTTCTGGTTTCAGGGGTCATTTGCACAACATTTTCAGCTAAAAACAGGAAACCTTTTATGTGCTTTGCCTGTTCGTTTACACAAAACAGCATTTTGAGGACTCGAGTCAAGACTCATTTTGAAAATGGGTTTTAAAGTGGGAGTTTTTGATAAAGCTGCCACTGTTGTGTTCGTGTAAGCACCAGTCTTTGAAAAAAGTGATGACAATGCATGTGCATAGTATGTGTTAAAAAAAACGTGTCAAATAAAGACAAGTGCGAACAAACTTGCAAAACAATGGTGGAGGACGTTGGCAGGGTTGTTGCAGCTCAAATGTTTGTTAAAAGCTTCATCATCAAAGGATCTACTTCAAATTACAAATAACAGTGAAGAAACATCACACACTCATTCGAAATAAACATCACTTCGCCTCAGGTACTGTTTACAAATAAGGTGACTGTGCCAAAAACTGGTTTGGCATAAATATACTGTGTTTTGCCTGTTCTCACAGATCATTTTAAATGTTGGCATGTAAACGTGAAACTTTTTGAAACAAATGAGAAAAACATTAGCATTTTTTTTGGCTACATTGTTGCTGTGTAAATGTTGCTTGTGACCAAAACAAGCCAAGCCAATAAAAACCGATTGCGTTGTTGAAAACCAAATGCGTATGAACACCAAATGGATGGTACTGTAGCTGACTGAAATGAGTGTGTTCTTAACCTGCATGAGAGGCTGTGTATTTAAGCACCTTTGGAGGGTAGTATTGCATTTTCATATTCCACAAAGGGAAAGTCAAAGATTAAATGAGCACAGACAAAGCATAAATGAAGGGATATGCTCATGTATCGTTTGTAAATACTTGAGAAATTTAGCAAAATTGCAGCTGGCTTTTTGTGTTTCTTAATGGCTTCAATTATGTAATTTGTTTTGTCAATTCAGTTTTAATCTTGCGCTCTAGTTTATTGCTGACTAATCAAATACAGCGATCTCTTCATCTGACGGCAGATTCTACATGCTAAATCCGGGCCAGTTCAAACTAACGTTATCTCTATGTGTGGAGAACACCAAAGCAACTAGCCGGACCAACGAAGCCCAAACGCTCACAGTCAGCTTGGTTTTTTTTCCTGCCTTGAAGCTGGATTTATAATTTTACTTGGCTCTGCAGACCAAACCGCCGATAACTGTGTGCACACAGTCACGATTTGTGGAGGCTTACATACTTGACACGTTCACCGCTACACTATTACATGTAAGAACAGGGGACCAAGGAAAAAACGCCATTCTCACTGCCAGTCGAAATGAGGTTACATGCACTCTAAAAGAGCTTCTGTCAAAACTGCGAAGACAACATATTTGCCTCGTGCACCCAATCGAACTTGCGCGTTGTGTAAATCAGCCTTTCATCATCATAGTTTCTTCATGATGAAGCTGAGAACAGATCTGAGTGTGAATCACCGGCAGCTGTCACTCACTCCTTTTGCAAAGCAAAGATCTCACTATATTTGTTACAATTATTATTTTAAAAATATTGTTCGGACACGCTACACAATAAAGAGACACGCTACACCTGGGGTTCTCAAATTTGGTCCTGGAGGGCCGGTGTCCTGCAGATTTTAGCTCCATCTTGCCTCAACACACCTGCAAGGATGTTTCTAAAAAGCTTAGTATGAGCTTGATTAGCTAGCCCAGGTGTGTCTGATTGGGGTTGGAGCTAAAATCTGAAGGACACCAGACCTCCAGGACCAAGATTGACAACCCTGCACTTTACCTAAACCCAATTTATTAGCAGTTGAATATAGTGTTACGTAATGATGAACGTATAGTGTATATTATAGTGTATAGTATAGTTGACGTAATTTTAGCTTCCCGTTGTGCACCTTTTTCTCTAGTCTAGTCAATGTAAATAGTTGAAGGTCTTGGATTTTTGGAATGTAGCCAGTCCTGATTTTCATGCCCTCACACAGACATACACAAACACGCCACTGTAAGCTCTTGAAAAGCTGAGCTGGGCACAGCTGTGTGCCTGATGGGCTGCGTATATATATCACCCGCAGGGTCGTCTGGCTCATACAGCCTCTCTCACGCAGGAGACGCGTACCTGGGGCTGCGTTCACTCAACGGAGATGGCGTCAGCGTCACGAACGCTGTGCCCCAGCAGCAGCAGCAGGTAGGCACTGAGGATCATCCCTCAATGCCCTTCCTCCTCCATAACCTGCCCAGTGTAGTGCTCTCCTTCCCCCTTCCCCAAAACCGCAGTCCTGACCCTGCCACACATCCTGCCTCGGAGAATAGAGCTCCATCCTGAGCAGTGAACTTCCCTGTGACTCTCCTCCATTTCATGTCCTCATCACTCATTCACAGTCACGCCTTTGCCAATCCTGTGTCTCCTTCCTGCTAGACGACTTGTTTTCTTGGGTGCATTTTGTATTCGTCAGGGCTCAACAATAAGGATGGACTGATGCCAATGAGACAAACTACAATTCAATTCATATGACTTGAATCCTATTCAGATGCCAATTGTTAGTCGTGAGGATCTCTGTATCAATAAAGTAAAACTCATTTTCTCATTGACTGAGAATGCTTTTAGAAAAATATTTGCGGTGAATGTCAATCGTGTGAAACTTTAAGTGTCTCTCATGGTCATTTACTTAACTTTAATGGACTTATTAGTTTAATAACAACATTGGCTCCCTCAAAATTATTCTTAATAGCTTCCAGTTTGAATTGATATCTTGATGCAGATTTTTACATTTCTATCACTTTGGCGCACTGTAGGTGTCCATTATTAATGAACGGAGTGACACCTTTCTAGTGCACCTTTTAGTTACGGGTAGCCAAACTGTGCATTGCAGTGGCAAAAAGTAATTACAAAAGGGCTTTAGAAATTGTGAATAGTGGATTTAGATCCACTATTAAGTTAAATCACACCACCTTGTTTTTTTTTTTTTTGTTTTTTTTTTTTGTTTTTTTAAACATTAAGCTCCCTTTTACTGCACATAACGAGCGACAGATCCGATTAAAATATTTGAACTCCTGTGACTAGACTGTATGCGATCGGCCAACCAAATTCCAGTGTTGTCCAAGCAGGTCCATGCACATGAGATGAGAAATAGTTGTCAGAAAAAAGTCTTTATTTGAAAAAAAAAAAATTCTATTGGGGGTGTATTTCGACAGTCGTGTCCGACTTGTTTGCAGTGGAAAGGCGGCTTTAGTTAAATTAGTTTTCCATGGCTGGTGATAGAAAAGTAAGCTACAACTAAAATGAATACATTAAAACTTTATATAAGTAAGTTTAACCATCATTTTATTATTATAGACCGGGTGTCCGCAGGGACTTAAAGTCTTCAAAAATATAAAAAAAAACGGAATTTAGGCCTTAAATTAACTAAAATATAGTGTTGTAGGTCTTAAATCATTTTAAAAAGATCTTAATTTTCCTCTGTCCCACTAAAGCTACCTAATTAGGGCCAATTATTGGTAATTAATTAATTATCGATAATCCTTCAAATAAACGTTTTTTTTTTCCCCCACAAACAGATACAATCACAACACCTGTTAGACATTTTACAGAAACTGCAAACAATTACATAATTCCTCATGACAACAGGACAATATATTTCTTTATATGATCATCCATTTATATAAAAACTATTTACAGTAATGGGAAGTGGATATATGAGGAATTTGAATTTTGCCATATAAAATGCACAAAACCTTTCAATTAACAACACAAATATACATTAACAAAATAAAAAAACTGTTAAAATACAGAACAATCAACCAAATGACAAAAAATAAACACTGTCTAAAAAAAGGTATTATTAGTGTGGTTCACTTTCTGCTTTGCTTTAGATAAACGCAGTTTTGATTGCGCTGCCAGAGTTTCCGTTTCTCAAATTTCCGTTTGAGATTCTGGCACAAAGCTCTTGTGGGGGTGAGCTTACCTGCGATTTGTTCTTATTGGCTCAGGGGATTTTGATTAGCGTCTCATTAAACCGTAAGTACTGTCGCGCAAAACGTTGAAGAAGAAGCAGCTAGCATTTTTGAACTGCGAACCAGATATAATATTAATAAATAGGTATGAAACATAATTTTTTAACAGAAATACATTTGGTTTAAAACAAAATTTGACACATTGAAATAGGTGGAAATAACTACACTTATTTTTGTGGCAAGCAAAACAAATTCCATTGGCTTAACTGGGCCATTGCAAAAAAAAAAAAAAAAGTGTTTAGCTCTGTATAGGTCTAATTCCAAAAACATCTGAAAAACATCTCTTTAATAAGGCGCATAAGTATAATTTTTTACTAGAAATACATTTAATTTCATTATAACAGTAAAAATATGGTGAAATAGTAATTGTCTCTTTGGTGAGTAAAAATATCAGTGTAAATCCTTATTGTTGAGTTCTTCTATGTATTGTTCAGATGATGTTTTTATGCTTGTAAAGGGAATAAACCCTATTATTGTGAAACTGCTAGAACTGTGCTTGAATTACAATATGAAAATACTTACTTTTCTGCTCCCATCAAAAGTTTTAATTTGTGCTGTGACATGCACATGGTCTGGTTTCAAATGAAATGTCTATAATATATTCACACATAAATTAGCATAATATCAGTTGCCGATTTTAGGATACTTTTTTTATTTGTTGCATTAGAGAATGATTCAGGTATGAGATTACACACACACACACAATCACCCATCCATTACGCCTGTGCTGTAGTTGGATTTATTTTGCTTGTTGCACATGCACTCATATCATTACCATAATGTAATAGCAGCACTGGTGTTTATTGGTGTTGTGTAACGTGTGTTTGGAGTGCTAAAATAACATGCCGTTGCTGTGTGTTTCTCCAGGTGGATATCCTGCACCGTGCTACACACCTGACGGCAGGCTATGAAGATCTGTCAGCAAGTCCTCTTTACACCCCACACCGTCTAGACGTGAGTACAACTCACACGGCTGTCAGATCATTCTTCACACTTCATCTTTTTTTTGTTATGTTTCCTCTTAACACAGACTACTCTTTGGAAGTCTCAAGATATTTATTAGTAGCTGAATCTGAATTTTGGGGTAGTTTTCCGAAAAACACCAAAGCAGTGCAGTCAATTGGTTTTAAACCTCGATGATTGTGAACACAAATATAAGCTATACTGAAAAATGTTGGGGAAGAGCAGCCATTGACCTCCATAGTAGGAAACAAATGAGAGTCAATAACTGTTTTTGTGCTTTTCGAACAGGTTTGGAAGAAATAGAGGGAGAGTAAATGATGACAATTTTTACTTTTGGGTGAACTCTCTTAAAGCACGTAAATGTGTCAAACTAAACTTAGCCTAAGCTTAAATGAACACACATTGAAAGGAAATGAGTGTCTGTATCAGCAGGTATCGCGAGTCTATATTTAGCATTCAAATAGTAAAAAGCAACACTAGGCTTGATGTACAAACCCTAAATGCAAAGCAGCTCTTGCTTGCCAGTTTGAGTATAAATGATTTTGATCACTTCATGAAAATATTTAGCACACTAAAGTGTTCTGGTAGGCTGATGTAACCTTAAAGAGTCTTGAAGTTTCGATTCACGAATGTTCAAAAAAAAAAACCAAAATAAGTGGAAAGAGTCTGATTCATGTGGCCCTATATATACAACTATAGCTCATATATTTGATAATATATACAACGGGGGAAATGAGTATTAAACACCATCATTTTTCTCAGAAAACAGATTTTTATGGTGCTGTTGGCTTGAGATTTTAAGCAGATGTTGGTAACAACCAAAGAAATACATTTGTGCAAAGAAAGCAAATCTAATTAGTTTACAAATTAAGTTATGCATAATATAATGAAATGAAGCATTGAAAAAGTATTGAACGCATAAAAAGGAAGTGTAAAATGGCAGTGAAAGCCAGACAGCAGCTGAAATCTCTCATTTCTCATTTCATAGTTCTTCAACAACCCTCTGCCCTTCCTTATTGTAGATGAATATTAGCTGCTTCAATCCAACATCTAAATTAGCAGGTTGATGAAGATGAAACCAGGGTGGACATTTCATCAGCATTTAATGATCAAAAACAGAGCTAAAGAAACTCTCAAATGATTTCAGAGAAAGAAAATCAAGCTGTATAATGGCCCAGCCAATCCCCTGACTCTAATCTGAATAATATAATACAAAATAAATTCTTCTGGTTTCATTTTATTATTACACAAAACTATATTTTTCAGATTTAATTTGATTTTTTTTTTTTTTTTTTTTTGGAAAAAAAAGCATGACTTATTCAAAACATTTTCCTCCTTTGTATGTACACAAATATATAAAAGGACCACAAAACCAGGCATGAATAAATAAAATGATGTATGCATTATCTAACAAAAGTATTAATCAAATATTGAAATAAATAAGCCATCCACTGCTGTATTTGTTAGGATGATATTTGGCCAAGATGCAACTATTTGAAAATCTAGAATCTGATGGTTCAGACACTGAGAAAATCACATTAAAAATAGTCGAAATTAAGTTCAGAACAATGCGTAATACTAACCCCAAATTGAGTTTTGATGCATCTACAGTAGGAAATGTGCAAAATGTGTTTATGAAACATGAGCACCTTTACTTATTAATGATTTTTGACGTAAAAGAAAAATCAATCATTTTGAATCATACTATGTAATTTTAGGTATTGCCAAAAGACATGAGTTATAATTGAACCATGCAACATAAGTTGTAATGTATTTGAGTATTGAAAAAAAAAACACAACATAAGACATAAGTTGCGTAGGTATATTACTTTTAACTTAAGACATATCTTGCAGAGAGTTTTTTAGATAATTTGCGTTTTTATGTGGAATTATTTTGGTAGTATCGTAACAAAAAAAATAATTACATAAAATTTTTAAAAATATTATATATATTTTTTTTAAATATTATATATTTTCTTATATAATATCTCTAATAAAATACTGAAAATATGACTTTACAAACTGTATTGTAAATAAATCATATAAACATTTTCATATTAGTCAATAATATTACTGAAATATATTTTAAAACTGAATAAATATCCATTTACACACATTTACACAAGTAAATAAATAGACTCAATGATGGGCTAAAAATTTGCGGATTACTGTGCGCACAGATAAAGTGTAAATTACGTGTAGATTAAGTTCAAATCTAGCCACACAACATAAGACAAGTTATAATATTCTCAAGCAACAAGTTTTGTGGTCCAAGCAATTCCAGAGCCTGAAAATATATATATATATATATATATATATATATATATATATATATATATATATATATATATGTCTATAGATAGATATAGATATATGCAAGTGGCCATTTTAGCAATATTTTGAAATATGTAGCGTATATCGTAACATTGTACATCGCGGCGTTGTATGTTATATGTGTAATTTGCATATAATGCTTGTATGTCAGATCTCTATACAAGTACTGCTTTGCCTGACACTGTCACTGTGACTCCTTCCACAGGCTAATAACAGCTGGCAAGACAACACCAACCCTTCCTCCATCACCTCTCCACCAGGAGCACCCGGCAGCATCCACTCCGACACCTCCAGCTAATCTCACACACACACAATGGTCTTCCTCCGTCCTTGTCCACCTCTACACACACACACACACACACACACACACTCGTCTCGTTCTTTGAGGACGAGTCTGAAAACATGACTCGTCTCCTGGATCAAACCCCTCTACGATGGCGATTACGCAACTACTCCCTCCTCGCTTGTACCAAAGTGCTGTCAACGGTTGTTTCACTTTTCCGCACGTCGAAGAGCAACCTCAGACAACTGACCGCCCATCCAGTCTGCTTTTCACTATGATTTCCGCTACGTTGCGTTAAGCACAAATCCTGTCACTAAACACTGAGCTGGTGTTCGGGTGGAGAGGAGTTAAAGGTACGCTGGACCTATGAACACTTTGATTTCCAGTTCAGCTGAACGCAATGAGCGACCGCTCTCCGTTTTTAGTTTTCGCCACAGTATTCGTTTCCCTCGCCCGCAGCACGAAGATGCACCAGCCACCAAATAAAAAGACTTGATAAGAACTAGACCTCGCGTTGGTAAAACGGGGTCTGTCAGATGGACGGATAAGCTGGAGTATTGGTTTGGATCGGGGATCAGGGGGTGGGTGTTTAGAAATATTTTTAAAGGGAAAGATGATTAAAAAAAAAGCGATATTCCACTGTCTTCCATGCATGTAGGGTGTGTTGAGATGTTTTAGTGATTCCATTTAGCCTAACGTTACGTTTTTCTTTTAGTTTTTTCCTTTCGTTTTTTTAATAAACAAAAAAAAAAAAACTAAATATACTATAAAAGGAGAGGGTGGGAAAGTAACAGACCAAATAAACAAGTGAACAAGTAAAAGGACGTCATACTGCCCGGTGATCCAGTGCTTCGGGCTGGGGTTTGGTTTCTCTAGGGTTTCCGTGGTATTTTAAATAGCACGTTTTTTTTTTTCATCTGTGACACACACTGCGGCCTCTCGTCTTACTGGTGTGTGTTGTGTGTTTTCTAAGGGTTGGGTTGTCTCGTCACTCACTCGTGCTTTTGAACTGATTGTATTGTACGTGCAATTGAAAGCACCTGTTTCTTGGTAAAGCATGCTGTCTCTCTTTAATTTGACCTTTTTTATTTTTACGTTTTGTTGTTGTTGCCTACAATTTCACTAAACTAAGGAACTCTGTTTTTTTGGTAATCAGTTAACATAGCCAAGCAACAAGGGCTTTTCTCCTGTCGAAATTTAACCAAAAATAAGCACTGGATGTGTTGTGATTTGAAACAGATGGACTAAAGCTTGTAGAGGAATTTTTTGTTTTCCCGAAGTTACAGAGAGTTGTCCGTGTTGTTCCTTTTTTTTTTTTTTTTTTTTAAACGTTTCTCCGTTTAGTTTTCTCTTTATGGGCGGAAGCAGCAGGGCGTTTTTGATATATGAATGGAAATTCTATATATTACACAAAGGACTAAATAAGGTTGAAATGTAAATTGGGGTTTTGTTTATATATGTACACATGGAAAAACAAACTCTGAGGAGCTTTTCAAGCGTTTCTTCAAGATCATCACCGTGTCCTCTATAGATTAGTTCGAAACATTTCATATGGATATCTCCGACTAATGCTATTACTACACCAAAATTTCTTTCTTTTCTTTTTTCTATCAGTCATCTATGGATGTCACTGTACAGATTGTGGAATGTTTCAGTGTATTTTTCTCTTTTTGTATGCTTTTGCTTTTGTTTTTTTATTATTTTTAAATTCTCGCTGGGGGGTTTTGGAGTAACATTTGTTAGTCTTTGTAATATTCATTTTAGCGTTTCAGTTACCTTTTATTTGGATCGGGAGTCTCGAGTGTTATTTTGTTTGTGTGGTTTTGTCAAAGCTGATGGCGTTTGTTTGAAGTGCCGTTAAACAAATTTTACAGGATCAACCGTCTTATTTGAGTATCCGCATAAGCTCTGCTACAGACGATACGATACACTACATGTTGGACAATTTGTCACACAACTCTGGGATATTTTGGATTGTAATCTGAGTTTGAATCCGCAGCACCGACTCAAACGCCATCAGCATTTTATTTCTCGATTATTATTATTATTTTAGTAGAATTGTAGTACACGCTTCCTTCTGTATTTACCATTCTCTCCCTCCTCTCTACCTCTCCTCTCTCCATTTCACTTGTATATAAACCCCCCCCATTTTCAGACTTGGTAGTCTGTATAAACTCCTTTTATACCTCAACTTTAGAACTGTTCTAGTGAGAGAGAAAAAAAAGAAATATGAGAAAATTGTAGTGTTCCTTATTAGAAAAACAAAAACTAATAAAATAATCTAGTGTGCTTTTGAGCCTGTAGTTCTTTCCTTGTTGCTGTTCATTAAGGGGCTGATTTGCATGTTGCCATGCGTAAAATGATCTCGTTACGGCGGTTATGAATGAGTCTGCCATCTTTCAGCCAATTGTGTCGCCCCGTCTGAATATTTATGCGGCGTAAGGACAATAATATGAGGATCACAATAAATCAGACCTTTTCTCCTCATCTCAAATTGATTACGCGCTCTGTAACAACTCGGCCTGCTGAAATGAAACAAAGCCCCGCAGTCTGCACAAAGTAAAATTAGAAACCACAAAAACAAAATGAGGCCATCGTTTCAGGTGGAGCTTTCTATTTGCAAACATTACAGCAGATGTAGAGTCAGTTATTTATAATCATTATTACATGATCAAGAAAACAAGGGCTTGTTTGGGCCTGCAGAATGTGGTGTGCTTATGACAGGGCCCTCTTTCTTTTGTAGGCTAGTATTTTAAGGCCAGTTTTAAAGCGTTAAAATCCTCATGTCTTTACAATCCCCCTCAGACTTTTGTTCATACAAAAAAAGATATTTTAGATTATAGGTCTCAAACTGGATTCCTGAAGGCCTGCAGCTCTGTACAGTTTTGTTCCAATCCTAATCAAACACAACTGATTCAAATAATCAAGGTGTTCAAGACTACTAGACTATTAAGCAGTTGTGAGTTGGAGTTGGTTGGAGCTAAACTACGCAGAGCTGTGCTGCCGTACTCACACTAGGTACAGTTGCCTCTAACCTGGCCAAACCACGCTTGTCCCCCCTCCCGTCTCCCCCGACGGCCCGCACTCACACCACAATCGGGCCTCGGCACGCTTACGTCATCGATGCTGCGATGTTCAGTGAGAAGCGCTTTCACTCAGCACAGTGGAGATTTCTCTAGTTATATCGTTTCAGTCGGTTTGATATGCAGTGACATGCAGTCAAATATTTCGCCAAACAGTCCTTAGGGATGTGGGGACACGCAGTCAGATATTCCGCTGAACAGATCCGCCACTTTTGCCGCTTATAAACAATCATAAAGCCCTCGTGCTGCAGGAATGAGAAGGTTTGCTGAAGGTGCGCAGCTGTCATGCAGTGAGGAGTTTGCATCTTTAATAAACTACGGCAGTTTGCAATCACTGAAGAGTAAGAATGATTAATAAATCCATATGAAATAGTCCCTTAAAAGTCACGTCTTGCTTTCAGTTTCGGGCTTTGGCGCGTTTTGTGCTCACTACAAACGTACCGCGCCAAAGCCCAAGTGAACTGCGCTCAGGCCCACCTCTTCCAACCGGGCCAGGGCCAGCCAAGTGAACTGTGCCTGAGCCCAATTCAGCGCACACACACTTCTCAAACGATCCGGGAAACTGGCCTGGGCACGGTACGGATGGCATAGTGTGAGTACGCCCTGACTCTCCAGGAGTTGAGTTTGAGACCAATGTAATTTAGAGGATCCTCCATAGACAGCAATAGTCTCTACTCAAAGTGTATATGAATTAAACTTTTAAAAAAAGTTAAATGATTCATTCAAAGGCCAGAAAAGTAAACAAAAACATTTCATGTTACTTCAGCTATATTGATACAAGAACACTTTTGTGCAACGAAACAATTTTTGTTGGCTTGTATCCTCAATTAGATCAAGTTACGGTGTCTAGACTTTCGTTTGAAGCCCTTTAGTAGGACCCTTGCTGTCTGTAGAGGATGAGAGAGCTCTTGAGTTCATCTAAAATATCTGAATTTGAGTTCTCAAGAGAAATGAAGTTACATTTGCTGAATCTAAAACCTCTTGACTGGAGTAAGCAAAAAAAAAAAAAAACATTTGGGAAACTAGTATACAGACATCCATAGTAGGAAAACAAATACAAATATGGAAGTCTAAATGAAGCCTCATGGCATAATATAGCGTCTATTAGAGCACACTTCAGAATCTCATTGGTTGTTTTATGAATACTGTGCATTTAAACATGCAAGTCAGTGTATGAGCGGTGCTGAGAGCATATGTTGTGCTTTGGTCATGTAATAATTACCGTAATTTGAAAAAAACGTTCAGCGGAAAGCTGTACTGAATTGTGCTCTTGTGACGACACTAACGACGGTGCAAAACAATGCCTCAATCAATCTGCAGTGGCCAATTGGTGGAAAATTCACAGATCACAAGTTGTAATTAAGAGCTCTTAAAAGACCTGAAGGCTTTGTGCTAGTTGGAATGTAGTAATTACAGTCATTCTGACATGAGTGCACCTGTGTTTACCACACATTTAGAATAGGGGCTGCGTTCCATTCGGAAATGCTCATTCCTATGCCCTAATCACGTTAAAGCAAGGGTGTCAGAGTCAGATCCTGGAGGGGCACAGCCCTGCACTGTTTAGTTTCAACCCCGCTTCAGCATACTTACCTGCAGGTTTCAAACAGACCTGAAGGACTCAATTAGTTTGATCAGGAGTGTTTAATTAGAGTTGGAACTAAACTGTGCAGAGCTGCGGCCCTCCAGGAACTGACTTTGACGTGCTTTAAATGGTTTAACTACACAATTGAGCGCTTCAAAGGGATGAAGGGTGTAGGCAGGAGGCCAAAAAAATTCTTGGACCACACTTGAGCATAATCTGCATCACTAATTAAACATGCAAAGAATGATGCAAAGCGTTAAACCCTTCAAAATCCGTGAATGTGGAGAGTTTTGAGCACTATTGGTTTTAGGCTGACCCTTCAAAATGGAGGAAGTGATGGTTCTCACTGAAGTCTCGTGAATCTTCTGGAGCTGAAACCCAATTTGGTAAGAGGAGTTTCATTTTCAGCACTTTCTCCTAAAGGGACAGTTCACCGCACATTTTAAAATCATTTCTTAACTCAAACTGTTTCTAAACTTTAGATAAATATATGAGACATACTGAAGAATGTTAGAGAAAAGAAGCCACTGATATTAAGTTACTGATTTTTTTGTTGAACTAAAATTTAACAGGTTTGTAATAAGACAATCTGTGGATATTTTTAGTGAGCTGCAATGAATAATAAAATCTGTGGATAATGCAGAAAGACTTTGGCAGTACAGTAACTTTTCAAATTTAATTTTAAATAAATTGTAATGTTTTAAGCCATTTTCAGTGGAAATCTAATTAGATCTCCTTTGGTAAACAAAGCAAGTCTTGTCGCTGCGTCCAGCGTAAGTCAGAAAATGTTACTCTACAAACTTCATTGTACATAAATCATATACACACTTGTATATTAGTCAGTAATAATGCTGAAATTAATATAACAATTGAAATAATATAATTTTAAACATTTACCTAGACTTGATGGGCTACAAAATCTGGAAATCTGGGCACAGATTCGAATCTCAATGTGGGTCTGGTGGCTGAATTGTCAGTTTTGGGTGAACTATCTCTTTAAAGGTTTGACTAATCACTACAGGTGGGGTTTTAGTTGTGGGTGAATTAAAAAAAATAAGTACAATCTTAAGCTGCGGTCACACTGGGCTTTTCCTTCCATAGACTTTAATTCATACGCACGCGAATGCGTCTGACCGGAAACGCAGGGTCATGTGTAAAGTTTCACAGGTTGCTGCGTGCAAAGTTCAAGCTTGGTAAACTCTGACCTGCGAAATCGCATCACTTGACTGCGTGAGACCAATCGAGGATCAAGACATGACATCTCTAAACAGAAATTTAAAACATGAAGCAATTGCTCGCTTTTTAAAATGTCTAATAAGCTTGTTTAATCCCGCCCCTTTCGCAGCTCCGCATGACAGAATTTCACATTATCAAACTCTAGTGTGACCGCAGCTTTAATATGATATACACTCACTGGTCACTTTATTAGGTACACCTGTCCAATTGCTCGTTAACGTAAAAATCTGATCAGACAATCACATGGCAGCAACTCAATGCATTCAGGGATGTAGACATGGCTTTGGAAATTTGGCGTCAACAACACAAAAGCATGGATCCATCCTGCCTTGCATCATCGGTTCAAGCTGGTGGTGGTGGTGTAATGGTAGTAATTTCCTGGCACACTTTGGGCCTATTAGTACCAATTGTATAACGTGTCAACGCCACAGCCTACCTGAGTATTGTTGCTGATCATGTCCATGACTTTATGACCACAGAGTATCCATCTTCTGATGGCTACTTCCAGCAGGATAACACACCATGTCATAAAGCGTGAATCATCTCAGACTGATTTCTTGAACATGACATGACATGAGTTCACTGTACTCAAATGTCCTCCACAGTCACTAGACTTAATCCAATAGAGCACCTTTGAGATGTGGTGGAACAGGAGATTCACATCATGGATGTGCAGCCCACAAATCTGCAGCAACTGTGTGACGCTATCATGTCAATATGGAGCAAAATCTCTGAGGAATATTTCAGTACCTTGTTTGATCTATCCCACAAAGGATTAAGGCTGTTCTGAAGGCAAAAGTAGGTCCAACCTGGTACTAATAAGGTGTTCCTAATAAAGTGGCCGTTGAGTTTAGTGGCCGCTTGAACTTAATATTGAAGACCGCATACTTTTACTTTATATATATATATATATTAATTAGACACTGATTAAAGTTGACCAGGAATTATCTAGCTTCTCCTCAAGATCACTGTGAGCAAATAAAGTGGATTTCAGAAGACTAGCTTCTCTTTACTTTGGCTGTTTGCTTTTCCACTCCAGCTTCATGCTGCTTCAAACTAGGTGGGATTATGTGAGGAATAATTAATGACAGGCCGCTTGGCTTCATGAGGTGGCTTCATTACAGCGCAATAGAGTAAAGACTCGGTTGCGCTGCCTCTACTATAGTGACATCATTCTGGATCCCTCCCCATATGCAGGACCCGCTGCTCTGACACCAGTGAGAGGAACATCTGCATCTCATCTGCTGACCTCAGTACAGCCATCTTATGCTGCGTCCAGCAGATTCAAATGATCCCACAATGGCTGTTAATGGCAGTTTACTTCAAGTCTCGTTGCAAGTCCAATGATACGGGTACATTTAGTGATTTTGCAGATGATTTCGTCCGAAGCGAACTACAAATAAGAAGCATAGTGATCTCTCACCAAACAACCATCTGCAGTGTTTACGCATCACATTTTGGTGACTACTCGCATGGAACCCCAGCTAAAGTGGTACTTAGTAGCAGACCTTGTACACTGTGGTAAACCCCCACCACCCCCCATAAGTGAGCGGTACCAGGCAGTCGTATTATTGGTCGAGAAGGGTATAAACAAAGGTCAGAGCTATCACCAAATAGGTCAGCTCAGAGTGGGTAAGACTTGAGCTCCATGTGGGCTGTCCCAACCTTCTAGACTTAACATTGATCTATTTATTGTCTTACATAAGTGTTTCTCAACCACGTTCATGGAGGACCACCAGCACTGCATGTTTTGGATGTCTTCTGTCACACCCTTTACAGGTTTTTCAGTCTGTGCTGATCTAAATCAGATGTGTACCAAACAAGGTGTGTAAGGAGACATAAATGGCATCCCAAATGTTTCACTATGCACTTACACACTGAACAGCAGAGTATATGAATTTAGTGTTGACCCAAATGAAACACTAACGTTCTTTTCAAACTGTCTTCCAGATGATGTTTGACTGTTGCCAAACTAGTAGAATAAATGGCCAAACTAACAAAAGAACCTGTCTAGAGTATAACAGGATTCACCATCGCGAGGCGATATAGCCTATGTGCAATATTTTAAAGTAATCCAACATCAGTGTCCAAAAGTTCCACCCCTTCCCTTGAAGCTTGGTGAACTCTGACCTGCGAAATCGCATCATTTGACTGCGTGAGACAAAACCTATCAAAACCTATCCTACAAAATCGAGGATCAAGACATGACCTCTCTGGACAGGAATTTAAAACATGGAGCAAATCGCTCGCTTTTTTAATGTCTAATAATCTTGTTTAATTCTGCCCTTTTCGCAGAGCCGTACGACAGAATTTCGCACACACAAACTCTAGTGTGACTGCAGCTTAAAGCTGCGGCCGTTAAGTGAGTGAAGTTTCCAACATTCCACACTTCATTTTAACGGTTGAATAAGGTCATCATCCCGATTATTAAAGTAAACTTGTTTTTTAATACTTACACCATTTAAGCCTCATTCACCCTACGAGAGACTGGCAGCAACAAAGCTTTAAACGACTTCATTTCAAATAAAAGTGAGCTTCCACTGACCTCCATCTATGCCAGTAATTCTTGGTCCTGGAGGGCCGGTGTCCTGCATATTTTAGTTCTAACCCCAATAAAACACACCTGAACTAGCTAATCAAGCTCTTTCTAGCTATATTAAAACTTCCAGGCAGGTGTGTTGAAGGAAGTTTGAGCTAAACTATGCAGGACACCGGCCCTCCAGGACCAAGTTTGGGCACCCCTGCCTGATATGAGCAATAAAAAGGACATTTTGAAAGTGCAAAGGAAAATAAGCACTCAGAATTGTGCACCTATTTCTCTGATCTCTTTCCTAGCATAACAAAATGTCCCATAAACTGCTTTTTTTCAGAATATTAATGCCTTGTGTTTTGGGAAAAGAGAAACTTCCTGTGGGCAGCGGACCGACTGACCCCCACAAAAGGGCCCGATACATCCATTGTCAGACGGAGACAAAAACACGCACCAAAACAAGCTATCAAAAATGAAGTATTATTTACTCTTTGTACTCATTTCACTAAGCAAATACAAAGTCATTTATTTACAGGGAGAAATGGTTTTTCCATCAAGACAATGGGCTTTGTGGAGGAGCGGCCTCTGGGCTGCTGGAGTTCTGGCTGTTTTTCTCAGGGGGAGCCCCTGTTTTCACAGGCTCGAAGCGGATGCCAGAAGGCCCCTCGTGCGGCCGCATTCTTCTCCAAGGGAAGCAGAGAATGCGTTTGTAGGTGGTCCTCATGTCCTCGTCCCGAAAAGAGTAGATGATGGGGTTCACCAGAGAGTTGCACTCGGCCAGAACCAGGCAGTACTTCTCATACTTCAGGACGTGACATTCGATGCACTTCAGACCGTCCAGAAGGAGGATCACCAGACCTGGAGTCCAGCAGATCACAAAGGCACCTGAGGAGAAAATAGGTCACACACACACACACACACACACACACACACACACACCAAGTGTTGATGAGTGCAGGGTCGGGTACAGATTGGTTTATGAGGGCAAGCCACAGCAGCATGCAAAACAAATGCATCACTATGCAGCCCCTTTCATGCTGTTAGAACTCGTGTATATTTCTGCAGATAAAAATCAGAGAGCATGAGGTGATATTTGCACAAAACTATGCAGACGCTCTAAATCATTTACAATATAATGAGCCAAAAATAGCATTTAGCTGGTAACAGGAACATCCTAAACTTCAGTTCAATTCTTTAAGGCATTAGGTGTCACAAATGAACAAGGATATTCCTTCTAGGATATCATTTTTATTTATAGATAATTAGACATTCAAAAAGTCCAAAAAGGAGTCAGTTTAATATTATTAATAGTATTCATTAAATTTTATTCATTTTTACAATTTAAATTAAATTTTAGTACATCTAGTACTTCTTCTTTTTTTTTTTTTTGGTAAAACTTTGTTTATTGTATTCATATTAAAGGTGCAGTATGTGATCTTCCAAAATGCTGTCTGTTAGAATAATATCGTCGTGAAAACACAGTCCCTCCCCTGTCGATCAAAAGTAGCACATTAAAGATGACAGAGAGCCACTACATCATTACAGTCACCAGTTAGAAAACTATACAGTATAATACTATAATTCTAATTTAAAAAAAAAAAACTATTATATCTAGCACGTTTTCAGTTGTGCAGCAAGCAAAACGTCAGTGCAATATTTCATGTGTTTTGCTAAAGCAACAGTGTGCTTAGTGGTTGACTGGCAGTGTGCAGGAATTACACTTATTACTAAGCCATACTTGCGTCCTATTTCAGACCGAAAATTCAGAGTAGCATGATAAACTATCGGGAGCGCGTCACAGGCTGTCATTGTTCAAAAATGACCCAATGTGAATATAAAACCAACTTCCAACCACCTCAGTAAAGCAGGCTAGGTGGAAAAGCGCTATGTTTTGTTGTTTAACTAAATCAAAATCTACATTATCTATGCTGTAAAAGGTCTCTCATGAAACTGGAAATAGTCATCAAGCTTACGCTGACAGACAGTTTTGGCTACTTATTAGAATTATGGGAATGATCAACCGACAATATTAGGATGAACATTTTTTTAGTCGTATGCTTTACCCAGAATATACAAATACATTTAGATCTTTTACTTTAATCATTACTATTGAATGTTGAGTTTCAACCAGCACAATACAAATTGTTTCTGAAGACAACCACCTACTGCAGCTTTAAGCCTACAGTGTAATTTGACTCCGATTTTAAATTTGACAGTAAGATTGGAGCGGTAGTAAAATCTAGCTTTTCTCAATTAAGACAACTAGATACACTAAAGCTAATATATAGCAAGACAACAGTTTGAGAGAGTAATCCATGTTTTTGTGACCACTCTGTTAGATTACTGTAATGCACTGTATGTGGGGAGTAGCAGTCAGCTATTGCGCATTTGCAAATAGTGCAAAATGCTACAGCACATCTGTTAACTGGTATTTGCAAACATGACCACATTTCCCCCATGTTAGCTTTGCTTCATCGGTTGCCAGTGCATTTTAGACTAGAGTTGAAGATTCTTTTTTGTTTTAAAAGACTCTTAATGGTTTTGCCCCATCTTATATCACTGAGCTGATACACCTATAACACATATTGCAAATGATTTATACCGCAAGTGTCAATTTCAGTTCATAATTTAAGTTTTTAATAATTAAATGTTTTTTTTTAAACTGAGATATTTCTAAATTCATAATTGTTGTGAAACTTATTAGTAAAGCAAGTTATTAGTATGAATAGAAAATAATTTGCATAGTTCAGGGGTGTTGAAAGTCAATTCCTGGAGGGCCAAAGCTCTGCATAGTTTAGCTTTAACCCTTATTAAACCCACCGGATCAAACTAATAGAGTCTTTCAGGCTTGTTTTAAAGCCCCAGGTAAGTGTATTGACGCAGGTTTGGAACTAAACTGTGCAGAGCTGTGGCCCTCCAGGAACAGACTTGAACACCCCTGAACTATGCTAATAACCCTCTACTAATACTAATAACCTGCTATACTAATAAGTTTCACAACAGTTATGAATTCAGAAATTTCTCTGTTTAAAAAAACAAAAAATTAAATTATGTAATTATTTATTCACTCAAAATCATCAGATTCAGCTTGTTGGTTGCTATAATTCTATATATATATATATATATATATTAATATTGTACTCTAATATGTTTGTATACATTTACATATTTTTTTAGGATAATTGTGCACATCATCAGTTTATTTGATTTTTAATGTATAATTTGTAGGGGTGTAATGGGTTACAGTTGATCCATGATTCGCATTGATCACAACCGACAGTTTGAAACACACGACCCCCAGATTAATACTTTTTTTACTTGTAGATTAATCCTAAATTTGTAACGTTCACAGAGAGATCACTTCTCATATCATTCAAAATCGCATGTATGAAAGCATTTAGGCTTTCCTGTAAAATACAGGATGATTCAAAAAAGATTACCACAACTTTGATCTTTTTATATATATATTGATATTATTTATGGGCCAACAGCGATCTTAGCGAATGAAACTTCAGAGCTTCCTTAAATTAACGACAGAAAAAGCTTAGCTCTCCTTTTCTTCCTAGCAGAGTTCTTTTGAAAGTTGAATTCTTTTTGAATAAGCCTATAAAATGATGATGGAAATTGTGGTAGGATATTCAGGATGTGGTGGGTTTCTTAGCTTATTAAAGGGGTTTTCTGTCACTGACACACATTTATTGAAAATGAGACTAAAAATAAATATGGGTTGTTCATATTATAATGTTAGATTTTAACATTTAGTGTTATCAGCAACAGTCGTAGGAACAGTGAATTTTTCACAGTACTGAATATTTTACAGTTTATTTTTATTCAGCTGTTTATTTCTTCATTTTATTTTGAATAAAATTACAGCTAAGTTCTGTTTGTTTAAACCAAAAGTTTCTCGCAGTATTGTTTTTGTCTCCTCTTTTTGGCTGATCTAAAAAATGGTCAGATCCACGACAAAAAAAAAAAAACAATGTGATCTGAACCATGAGATTTGTGATGTTACACCACTAATAATAAGCATTTCAATTTCAGGGTTTCTGCAGGTTTCACCAAGTAAAATTAAGAATTTAAGACCATTAAGAATGAAACTTAAGGCTTGTATAGCATTAAACGCTAGGGATTTTCTTAATGGCCCAGCAAAAAAAAATATCTATTTTCTTTCCACGTCAATAAGAAAATTTTAATCAGTAATTTTTTGGTCACATATTTGAAACAATGTTTCAAATCAAGCAGACCCTAGCTGTCCATGTCAAATAAACAATAAATAAAATTATACATTATATAGTTTTATTGAGTCGTGTTGTTGGTGATTTGATGTGTGTTGGATCGATTGAGTGGCTTTACATGGACATGAAAATTTAGACCTGTTTAAAATGATTTAAGACCTACAACACAATTTAGGACTCTAGAGCCTAAAATTTAGAATTTGAAATTTAAGACCCCGCAGATACCCTGATTTTGTGTTACTCACAACAGCACAAGTCCAAATGATGCATTATTTCCTAATACAGCTATTACTAAATGAATCCAAAAGTCTGAAGCGAAAATTATAACAGAGAACACTAAATAAGCAGTTTGTGCTCCAGTTAAAGGTACAAAACAAGCGGATGTTAGAGCAGCCAAACCGGTTTGATAAACTCGTTTGAGCTGATTATAGATATACTTTATTTTGCCAAGAAAACAAGTTAAGGGCTACTTCACTCAAAAACATTCCCCCACTTACCCCCCACTCTATAATTTTACCAGTTTCTGTCTTCTGTTGAACACAAAACTGGAATGTTGGAATAAAGCAGTCCTTGACATTCATGGTAGGAACAAAAACAATACTCCTGAAGTCAGTAGCTGTTTCCATCCAATGATTTTTATGCACATATCCGAAAATTGACCTTACTGTTCGCAAACGAGCGGGCGCAGCCATTTGAATCTCTTCGGCTTGAGACCTCTAGTCTCATTCACTTCCATTCATTTTTAGACATTAAAAACAGCTTGTTGTGCTGCTTGATGTTGCAGGCTGATATTTTCTTAAGTGATTCTGCTTTGTCTGTATAGTCATGGACACACTTGTTTGTAGAGTAATTAGTTTGACTTTTTTGCTGTTAATTATTCCTAGTATTTTCTCTCATAGGCAACTGAATCGGAAGTTTTAAAATGAATAAGGTCAATAGCATAAAAATATGCTTGCTGAAAGGCAAATATGCATGAATTTTTAAAACATAATTATGCTGACAACAAAGAACAAACATTTTAGAATATTTAAGAAATGCACATAAGCTATGATTGAAACACACTGACCGAATGTATACTTAATACACATCTGAAATTCTGTTTTGGCCATTGCTAAATGTCTTCGCCAAAGTCCATTATCATAAAGGGGTTCAGCATTATTACAGTACCTCCAGAACTGTCGTGGGCAGCAGTGCACAGTTGCTTACAGTAGCTTCTCTTTCTGCAGGAAATGACCTTTTTCTTTTTGATATTTGGCCTCAGTTTATCAGGAAGTCGCGTTTTACGTTCATTACATTTCATTCGATTTGTCTCATTATATAGGCATGGTGCTTCGTTCGCAAATGTTTTATGCAATATTCCAGTTTTGCATAACAGTTTAATTCTTAAGAAGGAAACATAGCTAGTGGTATGGAATATCTAAAGCAGGGGTGCCCAAACCCTTTCTTAGGAAAAACACCAAACTTAATCGAGGCTAAAGGGCCGAAGGTAAATATAGTCAGCATTGGTAATTTCCTAATTTATTTAACAATGTTTAAAACAACTATAAACTTTGCTTTATATTAACTAAAGGGCCGATCACACTAAAGATGCTTTTTGCGTTGAGAGGCAGCTTTTTTGAATGGTTTACCAACGGCCACAAGCGTTTTGCGTGCTGCTTATCCACTCTGCACGACTTGCATTTTTAACCACCTGCTGTGCCTTTCCTTTTTTGCTGTTGCATGTCATGCGCTCACATTTGAAAAAAAAAGTGAATTCTTTGAGCGGAAAAATTGTTACGTCAGTTGCGTTTTTAGAACGTCAGTCATGTTTTCAGAATGGAAAAGCACGTTCGGTGTGATCAGCCCCTTATACAGTATTTATTTTTATTTTTTTACATTTTACAATGAACTTATTACAGTTACAGCAAAATCTAATTTACAAAAGATTTACACTAGTTTCTGCATTGATTTGCTCACTGACATCTTCTGTATACTCATCTGTCCGTCGAGTGACAGTATTTACATATTCAAAAATCATATTCATTTACAACATTTATTGGAAACAATAAAACAAACGGTAACATTTTATTTTGAGGGTCCATTTGAGTAGGAGTAGACTGTCTGCTTAATATCTGTTCATACTGCTCCTTCAACAGACATTTAACTGACTATAAGAATTTACATGAACATGTCAACTTACACTAACCCTAACCCCAATCTAACAGTCTTATAATTAATGAGAATTAGTTGGCATGTAGATGCAATGTTATGTAAATTTAACAAACGGACCTTAAAAATAAAGACCAAACAAAAAAAGGTGATGACGATCTCTGCTCTGTGTTAAAGGCATTCGCTCCAACCCTCTCCATCATTCTCACTCTCCTCTCAGATGGGATGGTGGGCCAAATCAAAGGTTACAATGGGCCAACTTTGGCCCACGGGACCTACTTTTGGCACCTCTGAACTAATGTACAAAATAATAAGATCATAAGCTGTGGTCACACTGCACTTTTAGCCCAATCGACTTCCATTCATGCGCATATGAATGCGACAGACCGAAAATGCAAGCTCATGCGACAAGTTTTGCTGTTCGCTGCGCTGAAAAGTTTAAGCTTGGTGAACTCTGACCTGCACAATTGCATCATGACAAATGCGTGAGACAAATCGAAGATCAAAACATAACCTCTTTGTACAGATATTTAAAATATTTTTACTTTTTTAATATAATTTTTTAGGGGTTTTAACCTTAATTATGATGTGGAACAGCAGAGATTTCACATAGGAGCAGAGTGAAGGGAAGGATCGGCAAAGGACCTTGAGCCGGGAATCGAACTGTATTATTTTTTATTTTATATATCAAGTTTAATTCTGAAAAAAATTCTGTGTCGAAATAGACAAAAAATGTCAGCAGATTCTGTCTGGCCCTACTAATTATCTTGTTTTATCTTTTCGCAGCGCCGTTTGACAGAAATACGTATGCTCAAACTCTACTGTGACCATGGCATAAGTCTTCAAGTAAGTTATTCTCCAACATTATTCAGTATATTTTCCTTTGTTCAACAGAAGAGAAACAGTAAAAAACATAAAAATGAGTAAATGATGGCAGAATGTTCTTTGGTTGGGTGAACCATCCCTTTTTTGTGCCTGAACAGACAACACTACAAGCTGAATAACATTCAAAAATTGAACAAGCATAACAGGAACTCTTTAAAATGTTTTAAATTAAGCAAAAAATAACAGTAAATATTTAAATTACTCACAAAAAATAATAAACTCCAGTAGCCCAAAAGTCAAGGCCTTACCCAGTATCATGGACATGGTCTTCATAAGGCTGATAACCGTCTGATTATTTGAGGGCTGATCTGTGTGAGGGGACATAACTTGACTCCGCCGGCGGACGTAGATGAAGATGTGCGTGTAAACGGCCACCATGATGAAGAAGGCCATAAGGTTGAGGATGGCCCAAAACACTAGGAAGCTGCGCGAGTACAGTGGCGCAACCGTGCTGCAACCTAACTGGTCACACACACAATTCCAGCCCATGGTGGGCACCAAACCCATGACAACTGCCACCACCCAGATGGTGACTATCAGCATGACCACTCGCCGGCGGGTCATCGTGGTGTGGAGCTGCATGGTGAAGATGGTCTGATGGCGCTCAACAGCCACTGCCAACAGGTTGACCACTGAGGCGGTGAGGCTCATGTTAATCAATGCCCCACGCACAAACCACTCCTTAATGGTCAAATTGATGGTCCAGGGTCCTGTGTGGAACACTAGATACGAATACGAGATGCCAGCGAAGAGGTCAGCGGCCGCCATGTTTCCTAAAAGGTAATAAATTGGGAAGTGGAACTTTCGGTTGACAATTATAGCCGCTATGACCAACATATTGGCCAGGATGATGAAAACACAAATGGGGAGCCCCAGACCGACCACCACAAAGTCATGAGTGCGCCAGTTTGGACTAATAGGCTTGCCAGTCCTGTTG